>NW_028250609.1:0-124096 GCF_964263255.1 Lissotriton vulgaris | reverse complement strand
TTTCGACAAAAGAGATAACACCCCCCCATTACGTCATGCTTCAGAAATGTGGAAAATGGTCCGTTTTCAAATGTTTTATTTTGAACGTCAGTTCACATTTGTAGGTGGATCATCAGTGTTAGAGCTAAAATTAGCATGTTTAAAGTAATTTTCATGCTTCCAGGGGCTCGGGAAGTTAATTAAATACCATTTGGAGGCATTTAATGTTCGAGCAAAAACGGCTGATTTTCGACAAAAGAGATAACACCCCCCCATTACGTCATGCTTCAGAAATGTGGAAAATGGTCCGTTTTCAAATGTTTTATTTTTGAACGTCAGTTCACATTTGTAGGTGGATCATCAGTGTTAGAGCTAAAATTAGCATGTTTAAAGTGATTTTCATGCTTCCAGGGGCTCGGGAAGTTAATTAAATACCATTTGGAGGCATTTAATGTTCGAGCAAAAACGGCTGATTTTCGACAAAAGAGATAACACCCCCCCATTACGTCATGCTTCAGAAATGTGGAAAATGGTCCGTTTTCAAATATTTTATTTTTGAACGTCAGTTCACATTTGTAGGTGGATCATCAGTGTTAGAGCTAAAATTAGCATGTTTAAAGTGATTTTCATGCTTCCAGGGGCTCGGGAAGTTAATTAAATACCATTTGGAGGCATTTAATGTTCGAGCAAAAACGGCTGATTTTCGACAAAAGAGATAACACCCCCCATTACGTCATGCTTCAGAATTGTGGAGAATGGTCCGTTTTCAAATGTTTTATTTTTGAACGTCAGTTCACATTTGTAGGTGGATCATCAGTGTTAGAGCTAAAATTAGCATGTTTAAAGTGATTTTCATGCTTCCAGGGGCTCGGGAAGTGAAATAAATACCATTTGGAGGCATTTAATGTTCGAGCAAAAACGGCTGATTTTCGACAAAAGAGATAACACCCCCCCATTACGTCATGCTTCAGAAATGTGGAAAATGGTCCGTTTTCAAATGTTTTATTTTTGAACGTCAGTTCACATTTGTAGGTGGATCATCAGTGTTAGAGCTAAAATTAGCATGTTTAAAGTGATTTTCATGCTTCCAGGGGCCCAAAATACAAGATTTATGGAATGGTTAAAAGTGCATGAAAATGGCCAATTTACTCACTCTGAGTTCTCAAAAAGGGTTTCTTCACCCCGGGAAGTTAATTAAATACCATTTGGAGGCATTTAATGTTCGAGCAAAAACGGCTGATTTTCGACAAAAGAGATAACACCCCCCCATTACGTCATGCTTCAGAAATGTGGAAAATGGTCCATTTTCAAATGTTTTATTTTTGAACGTCAGTTCACATTTGTAGGTGGATCATCAGTGTTAGAGCTAAAATTAGCATGTTTAAAGTGATTTTCATGCTTCCAGGGGCTCGGGAAGTTAATTAAATACCATTTGGAGGCATTTAATGTTCGAGCAAAAACGGCTGATTTTCGACAAAAGAGATAACACCCCCCCATTACATCATGCTTCAGAAATGTGGAAAATGGTCCGTTTTCAAATGTTTTATTTTTGAACGTCAGTTCACATTTGTAGGTGGATCATCAGTGTTAGAGCTAAAATTAGCATGTTTAAAGTGATTTTCATGCTTCCAGGGGCTCGGGAAGTGAAATAAATACCATTTGGAGGCATTTAATGTTCGAGCAAAAACGGCTGATTTTCGACAAAAGAGATAACACCCCCCCATTACGTCATGCTTCAGAAATGTGGAAAATGGTCCGTTTTCAAATGTTTTATTTTTGAACGTCAGTTCACATTTGTAGGTGGATCATCAGTGTTAGAGCTAAAATTAGCATGTTTAAAGTGATTTTCATGCTTCCAGGGGCTCGGGAAGTGAAATAAATACCATTTGGAGGCATTTAATGTTCGAGCAAAAACGGCTGATTTTCGACAAAAGAGATAACACCCCCCCATTACGTCATGCTTCAGAAATGTGGAAAATGGTCCGTTTTCAAATGTTTTATTTTTGAACGTCAGTTCACATTTGTAGGTGGATCATCAGTGTTAGAGCTAAAATTAGCATGTTTAAAGTGATTTTCATGCTTCCAGGGGCTCGGGAAGTGAAATAAATACCATTTGGAGGCATTTAATGTTCGAGCAAAAACGGCTGATTTTCGACAAAAGAGATAACACCCCCCCATTACGTCATGCTTCAGAAATGTGGAAAATGGTCCGTTTTCAAATGTTTTATTTTTGAACGTCAGTTCACATTTGTAGGTGGATCATCAGTGTTAGAGCTAAAATTAGCATGTTTAAAGTGATTTTCATGCTTCCAGGGGCCCAAAACACAAGATTTATGGAATGGTTAAAAGTGCATGAAAATGGCCAATTTACTCACTCTGAGTTCTCAAAAAGGGTTTCTTCACCCCGGGAAGTTAATTAAATACCATTTGGAGGCATTTAATGTTCGAGCAAAAACGGCTGATTTTCGACAAAAGAGATAACACCCCCCCATTACGTCATGCTTCAGAAATGTGGAAAATGGTCCGTTTTCAAATGTTTTATTTTTGAACGTCAGTTCACATTTGTAGGTGGATCATCAGTGTTAGAGCTAAAATTAGCATGTTTAAAGTGATTTTCATGCTTCCAGGGGCTCTGGAAGTTAATTAAATACCATTTGGAGGCATTTAATGTTCGAGCAAAAACGGCTGATTTTCGACAAAAGAGATAACACCCCCCCATTACGTCATGCTTCAGAAATGTGGAAAATGGTCCGTTTTCAAATGTTTTATTTTTGAACGTCAGTTCACATTTGTAGGTGGATCATCAGTGTTAGAGCTAAAATTAGCATGTTTAAAGTGATTTTCATGCTTCCAGGGGCCCAAAATACAAGATTTATGGAATGGTTAAAAGTGCATGAAAATGGCCAATTTACTCACTCTGAGTTCTCAAAAAGGGTTTCTTCACCCCGGGAAGTTAATTAAATACCATTTGGAGGCATTTAATGTTCGAGCAAAAACGGCTGATTTTCGACAAAAGAGATAACACCCCCCCATTACGTCATGCTTCAGAAATGTGGAAAATGGTCCGTTTTCAAATGTTTTATTTTTGAACGTCAGTTCACATTTGTAGGTGGATCATCAGTGTTAGAGCTAAAATTAGCATGTTTAAAGTGATTTTCATGCTTCCAGGGGCTCTGGAAGTTAATTAAATACCATTTGGAGGCATTTAATGTTCGAGCAAAAACGGCTGATTTTCGACAAAAGAGATAACACCCCCCCATTACGTCATGCTTCAGAAATGTGGAAAATGGTCCGTTTTCAAATGTTTTATTTTTGAACGTCAGTTCACATTTGTAGGTGGATCATCAGTGTTAGAGCTAAAATTAGCATGTTTAAAGTGATTTTCATGCTTCCAGGGGCTCGGGAAGTGAAATAAATACCATTTGGAGGCATTTAATGTTCGAGCAAAAACGGCTGATTTTCGACAAAAGAGATAACACCCCCCCATTACGTCATGCTTCAGAAATGTGGAAAATGGTCCGTTTTCAAATGTTTTATTTTTGAACGTCAGTTCACATTTGTAGGTGGATCATCAGCGTTAGAGCTAAAATTAGCATGTTTAAAGTGATTTTCATGCTTCCAGGGGCTCTGGAAGTGAAATAAATACCATTTGGAGGCATTTAATGTTCGAGCAAAAACGGCTGATTTTCGACAAAAGAGATAACACCCCCCCATTACGTCATGCTTCAGAAATGTGGAAAATGGTCCGTTTTCAAATGTTTTATTTTTGAACGTCAGTTCACATTTGTAGGTGGATCATCAGTGTTAGAGCTAAAATTAGCATGTTTAAAGTGATTTTCATGCTTCCAGGGGCCCAAAATACAAGATTTATGGAATGGTTAAAAGTGCATGAAAATGGCCAATTTACTCACTCTGAGTTCTCAAAAAGGGTTTCTTCACCCCGGGAAGTTATTTAAATACCATTTGGAGGCATTTAATGTTCGAGCAAAAACGGCTGATTTTCGACAAAAGAGATAACACCCCCCCATTACGTCATGCTTCAGAAATGTGGAAAATGGTCCGTTTTCAAATGTTTTATTTTTGAACGTCAGTTCACATTTGTAGGTGGATCATCAGTGTTAGAGCTAAAATTAGCATGTTTAAAGTGATTTTCATGCTTCCAGGGGCTCGGGAAGTTAATTAAATACCATTTGGAGGCATTTAATGTTCGAGCAAAAACGGCTGATTTTCGACAAAAGAGATAACACCCCCCCATTACATCATGCTTCAGAAATGTGGAAAATGGTCCGTTTTCAAATGTTTTATTTTTGAACGTCAGTTCACATTTGTAGGTGGATCATCAGTGTTAGAGCTAAAATTAGCATGTTTAAAGTGATTTTCATGCTTCCAGGGGCTCGGGAAGTGAAATAAATACCATTTGGAGGCATTTAATGTTCGAGCAAAAACGGCTGATTTTCGACAAAAGAGATAACACCCCCCCATTACGTCATGCTTCAGAAATGTGGAAAATGGTCCGTTTTCAAATGTTTTATTTTTGAACGTCAGTTCACATTTGTAGGTGGATCATCAGTGTTAGAGCTAAAATTAGCATGTTTAAAGTGATTTTCATGCTTCCAGGGGCTCGGGAAGTGAAATAAATACCATTTGGAGGCATTTAATGTTCGAGCAAAAACGGCTGATTTTCGACAAAAGAGATAACACCCCCCCATTACGTCATGCTTCAGAAATGTGGAAAATGGTCCGTTTTCAAATGTTTTATTTTTGAACGTCAGTTCACATTTGTAGGTGGATCATCAGTGTTAGAGCTAAAATTAGCATGTTTAAAGTGATTTTCATGCTTCCAGGGGCCCAAAACACAAGATTTATGGAATGGTTAAAAGTGCATGAAAATGGCCAATTTACTCACTCTGAGTTCTCAAAAAGGGTTTCTTCACCCCGGGAAGTTAATTAAATACCATTTGGAGGCATTTAATGTTCGAGCAAAAACGGCTGATTTTCGACAAAAGAGATAACACCCCCCCATTACGTCATGCTTCAGAAATGTGGAAAATGGTCCGTTTTCAAATGTTTTATTTTTGAACGTCAGTTCACATTTGTAGGTGGATCATCAGTGTTAGAGCTAAAATTAGCATGTTTAAAGTGATTTTCATGCTTCCAGGGGCTCGGGAAGTTAATTAAATACCATTTGGAGGCATTTAATGTTCGAGCAAAAACGGCTGATTTTCGACAAAAGAGATAACACCCCCCCATTACATCATGCTTCAGAAATGTGGAAAATGGTCCGTTTTCAAATGTTTTATTTTTGAACGTCAGTTCACATTTGTAGGTGGATCATCAGTGTTAGAGCTAAAATTAGCATGTTTAAAGTGATTTTCATGCTTCCAGGGGCTCGGGAAGTGAAATAAATACCATTTGGAGGCATTTAATGTTCGAGCAAAAACGGCTGATTTTCGACAAAAGAGATAACACCCCCCCATTACGTCATGCTTCAGAAATGTGGAAAATGGTCCGTTTTCAAATGTTTTATTTTTGAACGTCAGTTCACATTTGTAGGTGGATCATCAGTGTTAGAGCTAAAATTAGCATGTTTAAAGTGATTTTCATGCTTCCAGGGGCTCGGGAAGTGAAATAAATACCATTTGGAGGCATTTAATGTTCGAGCAAAAACGGCTGATTTTCGACAAAAGAGATAACACCCCCCCATTACGTCATGCTTCAGAAATGTGGAAAATGGTCCGTTTTCAAATGTTTTATTTTTGAACGTCAGTTCACATTTGTAGGTGGATCATCAGTGTTAGAGCTAAAATTAGCATGTTTAAAGTGATTTTCATGCTTCCAGGGGCTCGGGAAGTGAAATAAATACCATTTGGAGGCATTTAATGTTCGAGCAAAAACGGCTGATTTTCGACAAAAGAGATAACACCCCCCCATTACGTCATGCTTCAGAAATGTGGAAAATGGTCCGTTTTCAAATGTTTTATTTTTGAACGTCAGTTCACATTTGTAGGTGGATCATCAGTGTTAGAGCTAAAATTAGCATGTTTAAAGTGATTTTCATGCTTCCAGGGGCCCAAAACACAAGATTTATGGAATGGTTAAAAGTGCATGAAAATGGCCAATTTACTCACTCTGAGTTCTCAAAAAGGGTTTCTTCACCCCGGGAAGTTAATTAAATACCATTTGGAGGCATTTAATGTTCGAGCAAAAACGGCTGATTTTCGACAAAAGAGATAACACCCCCCCATTACGTCATGCTTCAGAAATGTGGAAAATGGTCCGTTTTCAAATGTTTTATTTTTGAACGTCAGTTCACATTTGTAGGTGGATCATCAGTGTTAGAGCTAAAATTAGCATGTTTAAAGTGATTTTCATGCTTCCAGGGGCCCAAAATACAAGATTTATGGAATGGTTAAAAGTGCATGAAAATGGCCAATTTACTCACTCTGAGTTCTCAAAAAGGGTTTCTTCACCCCGGGAAGTTAATTAAATACCATTTGGAGGCATTTAATGTTCGAGCAAAAACGGCTGATTTTCGACAAAAGAGATAACACCCCCCCATTACGTCATGCTTCAGAAATGTGGAAAATGGTCCGTTTTCAAATGTTTTATTTTTGAACGTCAGTTCACATTTGTAGGTGGATCATCAGTGTTAGAGCTAAAATTAGCATGTTTAAAGTGATTTTCATGCTTCCAGGGGCTCTGGAAGTTAATTAAATACCATTTGGAGGCATTTAATGTTCGAGCAAAAACGGCTGATTTTCGACAAAAGAGATAACACCCCCCCATTACGTCATGCTTCAGAAATGTGGAAAATGGTCCGTTTTCAAATGTTTTATTTTTGAACGTCAGTTCACATTTGTAGGTGGATCATCAGTGTTAGAGCTAAAATTAGCATGTTTAAAGTGATTTTCATGCTTCCAGGGGCTCGGGAAGTGAAATAAATACCATTTGGAGGCATTTAATGTTCGAGCAAAAACGGCTGATTTTCGACAAAAGAGATAACACCCCCCCATTACGTCATGCTTCAGAAATGTGGAAAATGGTCCGTTTTCAAATGTTTTATTTTTGAACGTCAGTTCACATTTGTAGGTGGATCATCAGCGTTAGAGCTAAAATTAGCATGTTTAAAGTGATTTTCATGCTTCCAGGGGCTCTGGAAGTGAAATAAATACCATTTGGAGGCATTTAATGTTCGAGCAAAAACGGCTGATTTTCGACAAAAGAGATAACACCCCCCCATTACGTCATGCTTCAGAAATGTGGAAAATGGTCCGTTTTCAAATGTTTTATTTTTGAACGTCAGTTCACATTTGTAGGTGGATCATCAGTGTTAGAGCTAAAATTAGCATGTTTAAAGTGATTTTCATGCTTCCAGGGGCCCAAAATACAAGATTTATGGAATGGTTAAAAGTGCATGAAAATGGCCAATTTACTCACTCTGAGTTCTCAAAAAGGGTTTCTTCACCCCGGGAAGTTATTTAAATACCATTTGGAGGCATTTAATGTTCGAGCAAAAACGGCTGATTTTCGACAAAAGAGATAACACCCCCCCATTACGTCATGCTTCAGAAATGTGGAAAATGGTCCGTTTTCAAATGTTTTATTTTTGAACGTCAGTTCACATTTGTAGGTGGATCATCAGTGTTAGAGCTAAAATTAGCATGTTTAAAGTGATTTTCATGCTTCCAGGGGCTCGGGAAGTTAATTAAATACCATTTGGAGGCATTTAATGTTCGAGCAAAAACGGCTGATTTTCGACAAAAGAGATAACACCCCCCCATTACATCATGCTTCAGAAATGTGGAAAATGGTCCGTTTTCAAATGTTTTATTTTTGAACGTCAGTTCACATTTGTAGGTGGATCATCAGTGTTAGAGCTAAAATTAGCATGTTTAAAGTGATTTTCATGCTTCCAGGGGCTCGGGAAGTGAAATAAATACCATTTGGAGGCATTTAATGTTCGAGCAAAAACGGCTGATTTTCGACAAAAGAGATAACACCCCCCCATTACGTCATGCTTCAGAAATGTGGAAAATGGTCCGTTTTCAAATGTTTTATTTTTGAACGTCAGTTCACATTTGTAGGTGGATCATCAGTGTTAGAGCTAAAATTAGCATGTTTAAAGTGATTTTCATGCTTCCAGGGGCTCGGGAAGTGAAATAAATACCATTTGGAGGCATTTAATGTTCGAGCAAAAACGGCTGATTTTCGACAAAAGAGATAACACCCCCCCATTACGTCATGCTTCAGAAATGTGGAAAATGGTCCGTTTTCAAATGTTTTATTTTTGAACGTCAGTTCACATTTGTAGGTGGATCATCAGTGTTAGAGCTAAAATTAGCATGTTTAAAGTGATTTTCATGCTTCCAGGGGCTCGGGAAGTGAAATAAATACCATTTGGAGGCATTTAATGTTCGAGCAAAAACGGCTGATTTTCGACAAAAGAGATAACACCCCCCCATTACGTCATGCTTCAGAAATGTGGAAAATGGTCCGTTTTCAAATGTTTTATTTTTGAACGTCAGTTCACATTTGTAGGTGGATCATCAGTGTTAGAGCTAAAATTAGCATGTTTAAAGTGATTTTCATGCTTCCAGGGGCCCAAAACACAAGATTTATGGAATGGTTAAAAGTGCATGAAAATGGCCAATTTACTCACTCTGAGTTCTCAAAAAGGGTTTCTTCACCCCGGGAAGTTAATTAAATACCATTTGGAGGCATTTAATGTTCGAGCAAAAACGGCTGATTTTCGACAAAAGAGATAACACCCCCCCATTACGTCATGCTTCAGAAATGTGGAAAATGGTCCGTTTTCAAATGTTTTATTTTTGAACGTCAGTTCACATTTGTAGGTGGATCATCAGTGTTAGAGCTAAAATTAGCATGTTTAAAGTGATTTTCATGCTTCCAGGGGCTCTGGAAGTTAATTAAATACCATTTGGAGGCATTTAATGTTCGAGCAAAAACGGCTGATTTTCGACAAAAGAGATAACACCCCCCCATTACGTCATGCTTCAGAAATGTGGAAAATGGTCCGTTTTCAAATGTTTTATTTTTGAACGTCAGTTCACATTTGTAGGTGGATCATCAGTGTTAGAGCTAAAATTAGCATGTTTAAAGTGATTTTCATGCTTCCAGGGGCCCAAAATACAAGATTTATGGAATGGTTAAAAGTGCATGAAAATGGCCAATTTACTCACTCTGAGTTCTCAAAAAGGGTTTCTTCACCCCGGGAAGTTAATTAAATACCATTTGGAGGCATTTAATGTTCGAGCAAAAACGGCTGATTTTCGACAAAAGAGATAACACCCCCCCATTACGTCATGCTTCAGAAATGTGGAAAATGGTCCGTTTTCAAATGTTTTATTTTTGAACGTCAGTTCACATTTGTAGGTGGATCATCAGTGTTAGAGCTAAAATTAGCATGTTTAAAGTGATTTTCATGCTTCCAGGGGCTCTGGAAGTTAATTAAATACCATTTGGAGGCATTTAATGTTCGAGCAAAAACGGCTGATTTTCGACAAAAGAGATAACACCCCCCCATTACGTCATGCTTCAGAAATGTGGAAAATGGTCCGTTTTCAAATGTTTTATTTTTGAACGTCAGTTCACATTTGTAGGTGGATCATCAGTGTTAGAGCTAAAATTAGCATGTTTAAAGTGATTTTCATGCTTCCAGGGGCTCGGGAAGTGAAATAAATACCATTTGGAGGCATTTAATGTTCGAGCAAAAACGGCTGATTTTCGACAAAAGAGATAACACCCCCCCATTACGTCATGCTTCAGAAATGTGGAAAATGGTCCGTTTTCAAATGTTTTATTTTTGAACGTCAGTTCACATTTGTAGGTGGATCATCAGTGTTAGAGCTAAAATTAGCATGTTTAAAGTGATTTTCATGCTTCCAGGGGCTCGGGAAGTAAAATAAATACCATTTGGAGGCATTTAATGTTCGAGCAAAAACGGCTGATTTTCGACAAAAGAGATAACACCCCCCCATTACGTCATGCTTCAGAAATGTGGAAAATGGTCCGTTTTCAAATGTTTTATTTTTGAACGTCAGTTCACATTTGTAGGTGGATCATCAGTGTTAGAGCTAAAATTAGCATGTTTAAAGTGATTTTCATGCTTCCAGGGGCTCTGGAAGTTAATTAAATACCATTTGGAGGCATTTAATGTTCGAGCAAAAACGGCTGATTTTCGACAAAAGAGATAACACCCCCCCATTACGTCATGCTTCAGAAATGTGGAAAATGGTCCGTTTTCAAATGTTTTATTTTTGAACGTCAGTTCACATTTGTAGGTGGATCATCAGTGTTAGAACTAAAATTAGCATGTTTAAAGTGATTTTCATGCTTCCAGGGGCCCAAAATACAAGATTTATGGAATGGTTAAAAGTGCATGAAAATGGCCAATTTACTCACTCTGAGTTCTCAAAAAGGGTTTCTTCACCCCGGGAAGTTAATTAAATACCATTTGGAGGCATTTAATGTTCGAGCAAAAACGGCTGATTTTCGACAAAAGAGATAACACCCCCCCATTACGTCATGCTTCAGAAATGTGGAAAATGGTCCGTTTTCAAATGTTTTATTTTTGAACGTCAGTTCACATTTGTAGGTGGATCATCAGTGTTAGAGCTAAAATTAGCATGTTTAAAGTGATTTTCATGCTTCCAGGGGCTCTGGAAGTTAATTAAATACCATTTGGAGGCATTTAATGTTCGAGCAAAAACGGCTGATTTTCGACAAAAGAGATAACACCCCCCCATTACGTCATGCTTCAGAAATGTGGAAAATGGTCCGTTTTCAAATGTTTTATTTTTGAACGTCAGTTCACATTTGTAGGTGGATCATCAGTGTTAGAGCTAAAATTAGCATGTTTAAAGTGATTTTCATGCTTCCAGGGGCTCGGGAAGTGAAATAAATACCATTTGGAGGCATTTAATGTTCGAGCAAAAACGGCTGATTTTCGACAAAAGAGATAACACCCCCCCATTACGTCATGCTTCAGAAATGTGGAAAATGGTCCGTTTTCAAATGTTTTATTTTTGAACGTCAGTTCACATTTGTAGGTGGATCATCAGTGTTAGAGCTAAAATTAGCATGTTTAAAGTGATTTTCATGCTTCCAGGGGCTCGGGAAGTAAAATAAATACCATTTGGAGGCATTTAATGTTCGAGCAAAAACGGCTGATTTTCGACAAAAGAGATAACACCCCCCCATTACGTCATGCTTCAGAAATGTGGAAAATGGTCCGTTTTCAAATGTTTTATTTTTGAACGTCAGTTCACATTTGTAGGTGGATCATCAGTGTTAGAGCTAAAATTAGCATGTTTAAAGTGATTTTCATGCTTCCAGGGGCCCAAAACACAAGATTTATGGAATGGTTAAAAGTGCATGAAAATGGCCAATTTACTCACTCTGAGTTCTCAAAAAGGGTTTCTTCACCCCGGGAAGTTAATTAAATACCATTTGGAGGCATTTAATGTTCGAGCAAAAACGGCTGATTTTCGACAAAAGAGATAACACCCCCCCATTACGTCATGCTTCAGAAATGTGGAAAATGGTCCGTTTTCAAATGTTTTATTTTTGAACGTCAGTTCACATTTGTAGGTGGATCATCAGTGTTAGAGCTAAAATTAGCATGTTTAAAGTGATTTTCATGCTTCCAGGGGCTCTGGAAGTTAATTAAATACCATTTGGAGGCATTTAATGTTCGAGCAAAAACGGCTGATTTTCGACAAAAGAGATAACACCCCCCCATTACGTCATGCTTCAGAAATGTGGAAAATGGTCCGTTTTCAAATGTTTTATTTTTGAACGTCAGTTCACATTTGTAGGTGGATCATCAGTGTTAGAGCTAAAATTAGCATGTTTAAAGTGATTTTCATGCTTCCAGGGGCTCGGGAAGTGAAATAAATACCATTTGGAGGCATTTAATGTTCGAGCAAAAACGGCTGATTTTCGACAAAAGAGATAACACCCCCCCATTACGTCATGCTTCAGAAATGTGGAAAATGGTCCGTTTTCAAATGTTTTATTTTTGAACGTCAGTTCACATTTGTAGGTGGATCATCAGTGTTAGAGCTAAAATTAGCATGTTTAAATTGATTTTCATGCTTCCAGGGGCTCGGGAACTGAAATAAATACCATTTGGAGGCATTTAATGTTCGAGCAAAAACGGCTGATTTTCGACAAAAGAGATAACACCCCCCTATTACGTCATGCTTCAGAAATGTGGAAAATGGTCCGTTTTCAAATGTTTTATTTTTGAACGTCAGTTCACATTTGTAGGTGGATCATCAGTGTTAGAGCTAAAATTAGCATGTTTAAAGTGATTTTCATGCTTCCAGGGGCTCGGGAAGTTAATTAAATACCATTTGGAGGCATTTAATGTTCGAGCAAAAACGGCTGATTTTCGACAAAAGAGATAACACCCCCCATTACGTCATGCTTCAGAAATGTGGAGAATGGTCCGTTTTCAAATGTTTTATTTTTGAACGTCAGTTCACATTTGTAGGTGGATCATCAGTGTTAGAGCTAAAATTAGCATGTTTAAAGTGATTTTCATGCTTCCAGGGGCTCGGGAAGTGAAATAAATACCATTTGGAGGCATTTAATGTTCGAGCAAAAACGGCTGATTTTCGACAAAAGAGATAACACCCCCCCATTACGTCATGCTTCAGAAATGTGGAAAATGGTCCGTTTTCAAATGTTTTATTTTTGAACGTCAGTTCACATTTGTAGGTGGATCATCAACGTTAGAGCTAAAATTAGCATGTTTAAAGTGATTTTCATGCTTCCAGGGGCTCTGGAAGTGAAATAAATACCATTTGGAGGCATTTAATGTTCGAGCAAAAACGGCTGATTTTCGACAAAAGAGATAACACCCCCCCATTACGTCATGCTTCAGAAATGTGGAAAATGGTCCGTTTTCAAATGTTTTATTTTTGAACGTCAGTTCACATTTGTAGGTGGATCATCAGTGTTAGAGCTAAAATTAGCATGTTTAAAGTGATTTTCATGCTTCCAGGGGCCCAAAATACAAGATTTATGGAATGGTTAAAAGTGCATGAAAATGGCCAATTTACTCACTCTGAGTTCTCAAAAAGGGTTTCTTCACCCCGGGAAGTTAATTAAATACCATTTGGAGGCATTTAATGTTCGAGCAAAAACGGCTGATTTTCGACAAAAGAGATAACACCCCCCCATTACGTCATGCTTCAGAAATGTGGAAAATGGTCCGTTTTCAAATGTTTTATTTTTGAACGTCAGTTCACATTTGTAGGTGGATCATCAGTGTTAGAGCTAAAATTAGCATGTTTAAAGTGATTTTCATGCTTCCAGGGGCTCTGGAAGTTAATTAAATACCATTTGGAGGCATTTAATGTTCGAGCAAAAACGGCTGATTTTCGACAAAAGAGATAACACCCCCCCATTACGTCATGCTTCAGAAATGTGGAAAATGGTCCGTTTTCAAATGTTTTATTTTTGAACGTCAGTTCACATTTGTAGGTGGATCATCAGTGTTAGAGCTAAAATTAGCATGTTTAAAGTGATTTTCATGCTTCCAGGGGCTCGGGAAGTTAATTAAATACCATTTGGAGGCATTTAATGTTCGAGCAAAAACGGCTGATTTTCGACAAAAGAGATAACACCCCCCCATTACATCATGCTTCAGAAATGTGGAAAATGGTCCGTTTTCAAATGTTTTATTTTTGAACGTCAGTTCACATTTGTAGGTGGATCATCAGTGTTAGAGCTAAAATTAGCATGTTTAAAGTGATTTTCATGCTTCCAGGGGCTCGGGAAGTGAAATAAATACCATTTGGAGGCATTTAATGTTCGAGCAAAAACGGCTGATTTTCGACAAAAGAGATAACACCCCCCCATTACGTCATGCTTCAGAAATGTGGAAAATGGTCCGTTTTCAAATGTTTTATTTTTGAACGTCAGTTCACATTTGTAGGTGGATCATCAGTGTTAGAGCTAAAATTAGCATGTTTAAAGTGATTTTCATGCTTCCAGGGGCCCAAAACACAAGATTTATGGAATGGTTAAAAGTGCATGAAAATGGCCAATTTACTCACTCTGAGTTCTCAAAAAGGGTTTCTTCACCCCGGGAAGTTAATTAAATACCATTTGGAGGCATTTAATGTTCGAGCAAAAACGGCTGATTTTCGACAAAAGAGATAACACCCCCCCATTACGTCATGCTTCAGAAATGTGGAAAATGGTCCGTTTTCAAATGTTTTATTTTTGAACGTCAGTTCACATTTGTAGGTGGATCATCAGTGTTAGAGCTAAAATTAGCATGTTTAAAGTGATTTTCATGCTTCCAGGGGCTCGGGAAGTTAATTAAATACCATTTGGAGGCATTTAATGTTCGAGCAAAAACGGCTGATTTTCGACAAAAGAGATAACACCCCCCCATTACATCATGCTTCAGAAATGTGGAAAATGGTCCGTTTTCAAATGTTTTATTTTTGAACGTCAGTTCACATTTGTAGGTGGATCATCAGTGTTAGAGCTAAAATTAGCATGTTTAAAGTGATTTTCATGCTTCCAGGGGCTCGGGAAGTGAAATAAATACCATTTGGAGGCATTTAATGTTCGAGCAAAAACGGCTGATTTTCGACAAAAGAGATAACACCCCCCCATTACGTCATGCTTCAGAAATGTGGAAAATGGTCCGTTTTCAAATGTTTTATTTTTGAACGTCAGTTCACATTTGTAGGTGGATCATCAGTGTTAGAGCTAAAATTAGCATGTTTAAAGTGATTTTCATGCTTCCAGGGGCTCGGGAAGTGAAATAAATACCATTTGGAGGCATTTAATGTTCGAGCAAAAACGGCTGATTTTCGACAAAAGAGATAACACCCCCCCATTACGTCATGCTTCAGAAATGTGGAAAATGGTCCGTTTTCAAATGTTTTATTTTTGAACGTCAGTTCACATTTGTAGGTGGATCATCAGTGTTAGAGCTAAAATTAGCATGTTTAAAGTGATTTTCATGCTTCCAGGGGCTCGGGAAGTGAAATAAATACCATTTGGAGGCATTTAATGTTCGAGCAAAAACGGCTGATTTTCGACAAAAGAGATAACACCCCCCCATTACGTCATGCTTCAGAAATGTGGAAAATGGTCCGTTTTCAAATGTTTTATTTTTGAACGTCAGTTCACATTTGTAGGTGGATCATCAGTGTTAGAGCTAAAATTAGCATGTTTAAAGTGATTTTCATGCTTCCAGGGGCCCAAAACACAAGATTTATGGAATGGTTAAAAGTGCATGAAAATGGCCAATTTACTCACTCTGAGTTCTCAAAAAGGGTTTCTTCACCCCGGGAAGTTAATTAAATACCATTTGGAGGCATTTAATGTTCGAGCAAAAACGTCTGATTTTCGACAAAAGAGATAACACCCCCCCATTACGTCATGCTTCAGAAATGTGGAAAATGGTCCGTTTTCAAATGTTTTATTTTTGAACGTCAGTTCACATTTGTAGGTGGATCATCAGTGTTAGAGCTAAAATTAGCATGTTTAAAGTGATTTTCATGCTTCCAGGGGCTCTGGAAGTTAATTAAATACCATTTGGAGGCATTTAATGTTCGAGCAAAAACGGCTGATTTTCGACAAAAGAGATAACACCCCCCCATTACGTCATGCTTCAGAAATGTGGAAAATGGTGCGTTTTCAAATGTTTTATTTTTGAACGTCAGTTCACATTTGTAGGTGGATCATCAGTGTTAGAGCTAAAATTAGCATGTTTAAAGTGATTTTCATGCTTCCAGGGGCCCAAAATACAAGATTTATGGAATGGTTAAAAGTGCATGAAAATGGCCAATTTACTCACTCTGAGTTCTCAAAAAGGGTTTCTTCACCCCGGGAAGTTAATTAAATACCATTTGGAGGCATTTAATGTTCGAGCAAAAACGGCTGATTTTCGACAAAAGAGATAACACCCCCCCATTACGTCATGCTTCAGAAATGTGGAAAATGGTCCGTTTTCAAATGTTTTATTTTTGAACGTCAGTTCACATTTGTAGGTGGATCATCAGTGTTAGAGCTAAAATTAGCATGTTTAAAGTGATTTTCATGCTTCCAGGGGCTCTGGAAGTTAATTAAATACCATTTGGAGGCATTTAATGTTCGAGCAAAAACGGCTGATTTTCGACAAAAGAGATAACACCCCCCCATTACGTCATGCTTCAGAAATGTGGAAAATGGTCCGTTTTCAAATGTTTTATTTTTGAACGTCAGTTCACATTTGTAGGTGGATCATCAGTGTTAGAGCTAAAATTAGCATGTTTAAAGTGATTTTCATGCTTCCAGGGGCTCGGGAAGTGAAATAAATACCATTTGGAGGCATTTAATGTTCGAGCAAAAACGGCTGATTTTCGACAAAAGAGATAACACCCCCCCATTACGTCATGCTTCAGAAATGTGGAAAATGGTCCGTTTTCAAATGTTTTATTTTTGAACGTCAGTTCACATTTGTAGGTGGATCATCAGCGTTAGAGCTAAAATTAGCATGTTTAAAGTGATTTTCATGCTTCCAGGGGCTCTGGAAGTGAAATAAATACCATTTGGAGGCATTTAATGTTCGAGCAAAAACGGCTGATTTTCGACAAAAGAGATAACACCCCCCCATTACGTCATGCTTCAGAAATGTGGAAAATGGTCCGTTTTCAAATGTTTTATTTTTGAACGTCAGTTCACATTTGTAGGTGGATCATCAGTGTTAGAGCTAAAATTAGCATGTTTAAAGTGATTTTCATGCTTCCAGGGGCCCAAAATACAAGATTTATGGAATGGTTAAAAGTGCATGAAAATGGCCAATTTACTCACTCTGAGTTCTCAAAAAGGGTTTCTTCACCCCGGGAAGTTATTTAAATACCATTTGGAGGCATTTAATGTTCGAGCAAAAACGGCTGATTTTCGACAAAAGAGATAACACCCCCCCATTACGTCATGCTTCAGAAATGTGGAAAATGGTCCGTTTTCAAATGTTTTATTTTTGAACGTCAGTTCACATTTGTAGGTGGATCATCAGTGTTAGAGCTAAAATTAGCATGTTTAAAGTGATTTTCATGCTTCCAGGGGCTCGGGAAGTTAATTAAATACCATTTGGAGGCATTTAATGTTCGAGCAAAAACGGCTGATTTTCGACAAAAGAGATAACACCCCCCCATTACATCATGCTTCAGAAATGTGGAAAATGGTCCGTTTTCAAATGTTTTATTTTTGAACGTCAGTTCACATTTGTAGGTGGATCATCAGTGTTAGAGCTAAAATTAGCATGTTTAAAGTGATTTTCATGCTTCCAGGGGCTCGGGAAGTGAAATAAATACCATTTGGAGGCATTTAATGTTCGAGCAAAAACGGCTGATTTTCGACAAAAGAGATAACACCCCCCCATTACGTCATGCTTCAGAAATGTGGAAAATGGTCCGTTTTCAAATGTTTTATTTTTGAACGTCAGTTCACATTTGTAGGTGGATCATCAGTGTTAGAGCTAAAATTAGCATGTTTAAAGTGATTTTCATGCTTCCAGGGGCTCGGGAAGTGAAATAAATACCATTTGGAGGCATTTAATGTTCGAGCAAAAACGGCTGATTTTCGACAAAAGAGATAACACCCCCCCATTACGTCATGCTTCAGAAATGTGGAAAATGGTCCGTTTTCAAATGTTTTATTTTTGAACGTCAGTTCACATTTGTAGGTGGATCATCAGTGTTAGAGCTAAAATTAGCATGTTTAAAGTGATTTTCATGCTTCCAGGGGCTCGGGAAGTGAAATAAATACCATTTGGAGGCATTTAATGTTCGAGCAAAAACGGCTGATTTTCGACAAAAGAGATAACACCCCCCCATTACGTCATGCTTCAGAAATGTGGAAAATGGTCCGTTTTCAAATGTTTTATTTTTGAACGTCAGTTCACATTTGTAGGTGGATCATCAGTGTTAGAGCTAAAATTAGCATGTTTAAAGTGATTTTCATGCTTCCAGGGGCCCAAAACACAAGATTTATGGAATGGTTAAAAGTGCATGAAAATGGCCAATTTACTCACTCTGAGTTCTCAAAAAGGGTTTCTTCACCCCGGGAAGTTAATTAAATACCATTTGGAGGCATTTAATGTTCGAGCAAAAACGGCTGATTTTCGACAAAAGAGATAACACCCCCCCATTACGTCATGCTTCAGAAATGTGGAAAATGGTCCGTTTTCAAATGTTTTATTTTTGAACGTCAGTTCACATTTGTAGGTGGATCATCAGTGTTAGAGCTAAAATTAGCATGTTTAAAGTGATTTTCATGCTTCCAGGGGCTCTGGAAGTTAATTAAATACCATTTGGAGGCATTTAATGTTCGAGCAAAAACGGCTGATTTTCGACAAAAGAGATAACACCCCCCCATTACGTCATGCTTCAGAAATGTGGAAAATGGTCCGTTTTCAAATGTTTTATTTTTGAACGTCAGTTCACATTTGTAGGTGGATCATCAGTGTTAGAGCTAAAATTAGCATGTTTAAAGTGATTTTCATGCTTCCAGGGGCCCAAAATACAAGATTTATGGAATGGTTAAAAGTGCATGAAAATGGCCAATTTACTCACTCTGAGTTCTCAAAAAGGGTTTCTTCACCCCGGGAAGTTAATTAAATACCATTTGGAGGCATTTAATGTTCGAGCAAAAACGGCTGATTTTCGACAAAAGAGATAACACCCCCCCATTACGTCATGCTTCAGAAATGTGGAAAATGGTCCGTTTTCAAATGTTTTATTTTTGAACGTCAGTTCACATTTGTAGGTGGATCATCAGTGTTAGAGCTAAAATTAGCATGTTTAAAGTGATTTTCATGCTTCCAGGGGCTCTGGAAGTTAATTAAATACCATTTGGAGGCATTTAATGTTCGAGCAAAAACGGCTGATTTTCGACAAAAGAGATAACACCCCCCCATTACGTCATGCTTCAGAAATGTGGAAAATGGTCCGTTTTCAAATGTTTTATTTTTGAACGTCAGTTCACATTTGTAGGTGGATCATCAGTGTTAGAGCTAAAATTAGCATGTTTAAAGTGATTTTCATGCTTCCAGGGGCTCGGGAAGTGAAATAAATACCATTTGGAGGCATTTAATGTTCGAGCAAAAACGGCTGATTTTCGACAAAAGAGATAACACCCCCCCATTACGTCATGCTTCAGAAATGTGGAAAATGGTCCGTTTTCAAATGTTTTATTTTTGAACGTCAGTTCACATTTGTAGGTGGATCATCAGTGTTAGAGCTAAAATTAGCATGTTTAAAGTGATTTTCATGCTTCCAGGGGCTCGGGAAGTAAAATAAATACCATTTGGAGGCATTTAATGTTCGAGCAAAAACGGCTGATTTTCGACAAAAGAGATAACACCCCCCCATTACGTCATGCTTCAGAAATGTGGAAAATGGTCCGTTTTCAAATGTTTTATTTTTGAACGTCAGTTCACATTTGTAGGTGGATCATCAGTGTTAGAGCTAAAATTAGCATGTTTAAAGTGATTTTCATGCTTCCAGGGGCTCGGGAAGTTAATTAAATACCATTTGGAGGCATTTAATGTTCGAGCAAAAACGGCTGATTTTCGACAAAAGAGATAACACCCCCCCATTACATCATGCTTCAGAAATGTGGAAAATGGTCCGTTTTCAAATGTTTTATTTTTGAACGTCAGTTCACATTTGTAGGTGGATCATCAGTGTTAGAGCTAAAATTAGCATGTTTAAAGTGATTTTCATGCTTCCAGGGGCTCGGGAAGTGAAATAAATACCATTTGGAGGCATTTAATGTTCGAGCAAAAACGGCTGATTTTCGACAAAAGAGATAACACCCCCCCATTACGTCATGCTTCAGAAATGTGGAAAATGGTCCGTTTTCAAATGTTTTATTTTTGAACGTCAGTTCACATTTGTAGGTGGATCATCAGTGTTAGAGCTAAAATTAGCATGTTTAAAGTGATTTTCATGCTTCCAGGGGCTCGGGAAGTGAAATAAATACCATTTGGAGGCATTTAATGTTCGAGCAAAAACGGCTGATTTTCGACAAAAGAGATAACACCCCCCCATTACGTCATGCTTCAGAAATGTGGAAAATGGTCCGTTTTCAAATGTTTTATTTTTGAACGTCAGTTCACATTTGTAGGTGGATCATCAGTGTTAGAGCTAAAATTAGCATGTTTAAAGTGATTTTCATGCTTCCAGGGGCCCAAAACACAAGATTTATGGAATGGTTAAAAGTGCATGAAAATGGCCAATTTACTCACTCTGAGTTCTCAAAAAGGGTTTCTTCACCCCGGGAAGTTAATTAAATACCATTTGGAGGCATTTAATGTTCGAGCAAAAACGGCTGATTTTCGACAAAAGAGATAACACCCCCCCATTACGTCATGCTTCAGAAATGTGGAAAATGGTCCGTTTTCAAATGTTTTATTTTTGAACGTCAGTTCACATTTGTAGGTGGATCATCAGTGTTAGAGCTAAAATTAGCATGTTTAAAGTGATTTTCATGCTTCCAGGGGCTCGGGAAGTTAATTAAATACCATTTGGAGGCATTTAATGTTCGAGCAAAAACGGCTGATTTTCGACAAAAGAGATAACACCCCCCCATTACATCATGCTTCAGAAATGTGGAAAATGGTCCGTTTTCAAATGTTTTATTTTTGAACGTCAGTTCACATTTGTAGGTGGATCATCAGTGTTAGAGCTAAAATTAGCATGTTTAAAGTGATTTTCATGCTTCCAGGGGCTCGGGAAGTGAAATAAATACCATTTGGAGGCATTTAATGTTCGAGCAAAAACGGCTGATTTTCGACAAAAGAGATAACACCCCCCCATTACGTCATGCTTCAGAAATGTGGAAAATGGTCCGTTTTCAAATGTTTTATTTTTGAACGTCAGTTCACATTTGTAGGTGGATCATCAGTGTTAGAGCTAAAATTAGCATGTTTAAAGTGATTTTCATGCTTCCAGGGGCTCGGGAAGTGAAATAAATACCATTTGGAGGCATTTAATGTTCGAGCAAAAACGGCTGATTTTCGACAAAAGAGATAACACCCCCCCATTACGTCATGCTTCAGAAATGTGGAAAATGGTCCGTTTTCAAATGTTTTATTTTTGAACGTCAGTTCACATTTGTAGGTGGATCATCAGTGTTAGAGCTAAAATTAGCATGTTTAAAGTGATTTTCATGCTTCCAGGGGCTCGGGAAGTGAAATAAATACCATTTGGAGGCATTTAATGTTCGAGCAAAAACGGCTGATTTTCGACAAAAGAGATAACACCCCCCCATTACGTCATGCTTCAGAAATGTGGAAAATGGTCCGTTTTCAAATGTTTTATTTTTGAACGTCAGTTCACATTTGTAGGTGGATCATCAGTGTTAGAGCTAAAATTAGCATGTTTAAAGTGATTTTCATGCTTCCAGGGGCCCAAAACACAAGATTTATGGAATGGTTAAAAGTGCATGAAAATGGCCAATTTACTCACTCTGAGTTCTCAAAAAGGGTTTCTTCACCCCGGGAAGTTAATTAAATACCATTTGGAGGCATTTAATGTTCGAGCAAAAACGGCTGATTTTCGACAAAAGAGATAACACCCCCCCATTACGTCATGCTTCAGAAATGTGGAAAATGGTCCGTTTTCAAATGTTTTATTTTTGAACGTCAGTTCACATTTGTAGGTGGATCATCAGTGTTAGAGCTAAAATTAGCATGTTTAAAGTGATTTTCATGCTTCCAGGGGCTCTGGAAGTTAATTAAATACCATTTGGAGGCATTTAATGTTCGAGCAAAAACGGCTGATTTTCGACAAAAGAGATAACACCCCCCCATTACGTCATGCTTCAGAAATGTGGAAAATGGTGCGTTTTCAAATGTTTTATTTTTGAACGTCAGTTCACATTTGTAGGTGGATCATCAGTGTTAGAGCTAAAATTAGCATGTTTAAAGTGATTTTCATGCTTCCAGGGGCCCAAAATACAAGATTTATGGAATGGTTAAAAGTGCATGAAAATGGCCAATTTACTCACTCTGAGTTCTCAAAAAGGGTTTCTTCACCCCGGGAAGTTAATTAAATACCATTTGGAGGCATTTAATGTTCGAGCAAAAACGGCTGATTTTCGACAAAAGAGATAACACCCCCCCATTACGTCATGCTTCAGAAATGTGGAAAATGGTCCGTTTTCAAATGTTTTATTTTTGAACGTCAGTTCACATTTGTAGGTGGATCATCAGTGTTAGAGCTAAAATTAGCATGTTTAAAGTGATTTTCATGCTTCCAGGGGCTCTGGAAGTTAATTAAATACCATTTGGAGGCATTTAATGTTCGAGCAAAAACGGCTGATTTTCGACAAAAGAGATAACACCCCCCCATTACGTCATGCTTCAGAAATGTGGAAAATGGTCCGTTTTCAAATGTTTTATTTTTGAACGTCAGTTCACATTTGTAGGTGGATCATCAGTGTTAGAGCTAAAATTAGCATGTTTAAAGTGATTTTCATGCTTCCAGGGGCTCGGGAAGTGAAATAAATACCATTTGGAGGCATTTAATGTTCGAGCAAAAACGGCTGATTTTCGACAAAAGAGATAACACCCCCCCATTACGTCATGCTTCAGAAATGTGGAAAATGGTCCGTTTTCAAATGTTTTATTTTTGAACGTCAGTTCACATTTGTAGGTGGATCATCAGCGTTAGAGCTAAAATTAGCATGTTTAAAGTGATTTTCATGCTTCCAGGGGCTCTGGAAGTGAAATAAATACCATTTGGAGGCATTTAATGTTCGAGCAAAAACGGCTGATTTTCGACAAAAGAGATAACACCCCCCCATTACGTCATGCTTCAGAAATGTGGAAAATGGTCCGTTTTCAAATGTTTTATTTTTGAACGTCAGTTCACATTTGTAGGTGGATCATCAGTGTTAGAGCTAAAATTAGCATGTTTAAAGTGATTTTCATGCTTCCAGGGGCCCAAAATACAAGATTTATGGAATGGTTAAAAGTGCATGAAAATGGCCAATTTACTCACTCTGAGTTCTCAAAAAGGGTTTCTTCACCCCGGGAAGTTATTTAAATACCATTTGGAGGCATTTAATGTTCGAGCAAAAACGGCTGATTTTCGACAAAAGAGATAACACCCCCCCATTACGTCATGCTTCAGAAATGTGGAAAATGGTCCGTTTTCAAATGTTTTATTTTTGAACGTCAGTTCACATTTGTAGGTGGATCATCAGTGTTAGAGCTAAAATTAGCATGTTTAAAGTGATTTTCATGCTTCCAGGGGCTCGGGAAGTTAATTAAATACCATTTGGAGGCATTTAATGTTCGAGCAAAAACGGCTGATTTTCGACAAAAGAGATAACACCCCCCCATTACATCATGCTTCAGAAATGTGGAAAATGGTCCGTTTTCAAATGTTTTATTTTTGAACGTCAGTTCACATTTGTAGGTGGATCATCAGTGTTAGAGCTAAAATTAGCATGTTTAAAGTGATTTTCATGCTTCCAGGGGCTCGGGAAGTGAAATAAATACCATTTGGAGGCATTTAATGTTCGAGCAAAAACGGCTGATTTTCGACAAAAGAGATAACACCCCCCCATTACGTCATGCTTCAGAAATGTGGAAAATGGTCCGTTTTCAAATGTTTTATTTTTGAACGTCAGTTCACATTTGTAGGTGGATCATCAGTGTTAGAGCTAAAATTAGCATGTTTAAAGTGATTTTCATGCTTCCAGGGGCTCGGGAAGTGAAATAAATACCATTTGGAGGCATTTAATGTTCGAGCAAAAACGGCTGATTTTCGACAAAAGAGATAACACCCCCCCATTACGTCATGCTTCAGAAATGTGGAAAATGGTCCGTTTTCAAATGTTTTATTTTTGAACGTCAGTTCACATTTGTAGGTGGATCATCAGTGTTAGAGCTAAAATTAGCATGTTTAAAGTGATTTTCATGCTTCCAGGGGCTCGGGAAGTGAAATAAATACCATTTGGAGGCATTTAATGTTCGAGCAAAAACGGCTGATTTTCGACAAAAGAGATAACACCCCCCCATTACGTCATGCTTCAGAAATGTGGAAAATGGTCCGTTTTCAAATGTTTTATTTTTGAACGTCAGTTCACATTTGTAGGTGGATCATCAGTGTTAGAGCTAAAATTAGCATGTTTAAAGTGATTTTCATGCTTCCAGGGGCCCAAAACACAAGATTTATGGAATGGTTAAAAGTGCATGAAAATGGCCAATTTACTCACTCTGAGTTCTCAAAAAGGGTTTCTTCACCCCGGGAAGTTAATTAAATACCATTTGGAGGCATTTAATGTTCGAGCAAAAACGGCTGATTTTCGACAAAAGAGATAACACCCCCCCATTACGTCATGCTTCAGAAATGTGGAAAATGGTCCGTTTTCAAATGTTTTATTTTTGAACGTCAGTTCACATTTGTAGGTGGATCATCAGTGTTAGAGCTAAAATTAGCATGTTTAAAGTGATTTTCATGCTTCCAGGGGCTCTGGAAGTTAATTAAATACCATTTGGAGGCATTTAATGTTCGAGCAAAAACGGCTGATTTTCGACAAAAGAGATAACACCCCCCCATTACGTCATGCTTCAGAAATGTGGAAAATGGTCCGTTTTCAAATGTTTTATTTTTGAACGTCAGTTCACATTTGTAGGTGGATCATCAGTGTTAGAGCTAAAATTAGCATGTTTAAAGTGATTTTCATGCTTCCAGGGGCCCAAAATACAAGATTTATGGAATGGTTAAAAGTGCATGAAAATGGCCAATTTACTCACTCTGAGTTCTCAAAAAGGGTTTCTTCACCCCGGGAAGTTAATTAAATACCATTTGGAGGCATTTAATGTTCGAGCAAAAACGGCTGATTTTCGACAAAAGAGATAACACCCCCCCATTACGTCATGCTTCAGAAATGTGGAAAATGGTCCGTTTTCAAATGTTTTATTTTTGAACGTCAGTTCACATTTGTAGGTGGATCATCAGTGTTAGAGCTAAAATTAGCATGTTTAAAGTGATTTTCATGCTTCCAGGGGCTCTGGAAGTTAATTAAATACCATTTGGAGGCATTTAATGTTCGAGCAAAAACGGCTGATTTTCGACAAAAGAGATAACACCCCCCCATTACGTCATGCTTCAGAAATGTGGAAAATGGTCCGTTTTCAAATGTTTTATTTTTGAACGTCAGTTCACATTTGTAGGTGGATCATCAGTGTTAGAGCTAAAATTAGCATGTTTAAAGTGATTTTCATGCTTCCAGGGGCTCGGGAAGTGAAATAAATACCATTTGGAGGCATTTAATGTTCGAGCAAAAACGGCTGATTTTCGACAAAAGAGATAACACCCCCCCATTACGTCATGCTTCAGAAATGTGGAAAATGGTCCGTTTTCAAATGTTTTATTTTTGAACGTCAGTTCACATTTGTAGGTGGATCATCAGTGTTAGAGCTAAAATTAGCATGTTTAAAGTGATTTTCATGCTTCCAGGGGCTCGGGAAGTAAAATAAATACCATTTGGAGGCATTTAATGTTCGAGCAAAAACGGCTGATTTTCGACAAAAGAGATAACACCCCCCCATTACGTCATGCTTCAGAAATGTGGAAAATGGTCCGTTTTCAAATGTTTTATTTTTGAACGTCAGTTCACATTTGTAGGTGGATCATCAGTGTTAGAGCTAAAATTAGCATGTTTAAAGTGATTTTCATGCTTCCAGGGGCTCTGGAAGTTAATTAAATACCATGTGGAGGCATTTAATGTTCGAGCAAAAACGGCTGATTTTCGACAAAAGAGATAACACCCCCCCATTACGTCATGCTTCAGAAATGTGGAAAATGGTCCGTTTTCAAATGTTTTATTTTTGAACGTCAGTTCACATTTGTAGGTGGATCATCAGTGTTAGAGCTAAAATTAGCATGTTTAAAGTGATTTTCATGCTTCCAGGGGCCCAAAATACAAGATTTATGGAATGGTTAAAAGTGCATGAAAATGGCCAATTTACTCACTCTGAGTTCTCAAAAAGGGTTTCTTCACCCCGGGAAGTTAATTAAATACCATTTGGAGGCATTTAATGTTCGAGCAAAAACGGCTGATTTTCGACAAAAGAGATAACACCCCCCCATTACGTCATGCTTCAGAAATGTGGAAAATGGTCCGTTTTCAAATGTTTTATTTTTGAACGTCAGTTCACATTTGTAGGTGGATCATCAGTGTTAGAGCTAAAATTAGCATGTTTAAAGTGATTTTCATGCTTCCAGGGGCTCTGGAAGTTAATTAAATACCATTTGGAGGCATTTAATGTTCGAGCAAAAACGGCTGATTTTCGACAAAAGAGATAACACCCCCCCATTACGTCATGCTTCAGAAATGTGGAAAATGGTCCGTTTTCAAATGTTTTATTTTTGAACGTCAGTTCACATTTGTAGGTGGATCATCAGTGTTAGAGCTAAAATTAGCATGTTTAAAGTGATTTTCATGCTTCCAGGGGCTCGGGAAGTGAAATAAATACCATTTGGAGGCATTTAATGTTCGAGCAAAAACGGCTGATTTTCGACAAAAGAGATAACACCCCCCCATTACGTCATGCTTCAGAAATGTGGAAAATGGTCCGTTTTCAAATGTTTTATTTTTGAACGTCAGTTCACATTTGTAGGTGGATCATCAGTGTTAGAGCTAAAATTAGCATGTTTAAAGTGATTTTCATGCTTCCAGGGGCTCGGGAAGTAAAATAAATACCATTTGGAGGCATTTAATGTTCGAGCAAAAACGGCTGATTTTCGACAAAAGAGATAACACCCCCCCATTACGTCATGCTTCAGAAATGTGGAAAATGGTCCGTTTTCAAATGTTTTATTTTTGAACGTCAGTTCACATTTGTAGGTGGATCATCAGTGTTAGAGCTAAAATTAGCATGTTTAAAGTGATTTTCATGCTTCCAGGGGCCCAAAACACAAGATTTATGGAATGGTTAAAAGTGCATGAAAATGGCCAATTTACTCACTCTGAGTTCTCAAAAAGGGTTTCTTCACCCCGGGAAGTTAATTAAATACCATTTGGAGGCATTTAATGTTCGAGCAAAAACGGCTGATTTTCGACAAAAGAGATAACACCCCCCCATTACGTCATGCTTCAGAAATGTGGAAAATGGTCCGTTTTCAAATGTTTTATTTTTGAACGTCAGTTCACATTTGTAGGTGGATCATCAGTGTTAGAGCTAAAATTAGCATGTTTAAAGTGATTTTCATGCTTCCAGGGGCTCTGGAAGTTAATTAAATACCATTTGGAGGCATTTAATGTTCGAGCAAAAACGGCTGATTTTCGACAAAAGAGATAACACCCCCCCATTACGTCATGCTTCAGAAATGTGGAAAATGGTCCGTTTTCAAATGTTTTATTTTTGAACGTCAGTTCACATTTGTAGGTGGATCATCAGTGTTAGAGCTAAAATTAGCATGTTTAAAGTGATTTTCATGCTTCCAGGGGCTCGGGAAGTGAAATAAATACCATTTGGAGGCATTTAATGTTCGAGCAAAAACGGCTGATTTTCGACAAAAGAGATAACACCCCCCCATTACGTCATGCTTCAGAAATGTGGAAAATGGTCCGTTTTCAAATGTTTTATTTTTGAACGTCAGTTCACATTTGTAGGTGGATCATCAGTGTTAGAGCTAAAATTAGCATGTTTAAATTGATTTTCATGCTTCCAGGGGCTCGGGAACTGAAATAAATACCATTTGGAGGCATTTAATGTTCGAGCAAAAACGGCTGATTTTCGACAAAAGAGATAACACCCCCCTATTACGTCATGCTTCAGAAATGTGGAAAATGGTCCGTTTTCAAATGTTTTATTTTTGAACGTCAGTTCACATTTGTAGGTGGATCATCAGTGTTAGAGCTAAAATTAGCATGTTTAAAGTGATTTTCATGCTTCCAGGGGCTCGGGAAGTTAATTAAATACCATTTGGAGGCATTTAATGTTCGAGCAAAAACGGCTGATTTTCGACAAAAGAGATAACACCCCCCATTACGTCATGCTTCAGAAATGTGGAGAATGGTCCGTTTTCAAATGTTTTATTTTTGAACGTCAGTTCACATTTGTTAGTGGATCATCAGTGTTAGAGCTAAAATTAGCATGTTTAAAGTGATTTTCATGCTTCCAGGGGCTCGGGAAGTGAAATAAATACCATTTGGAGGCATTTAATGTTCGAGCAAAAACGGCTGATTTTCGACAAAAGAGATAACACCCCCCCATTACGTCATGCTTCAGAAATGTGGAAAATGGTCCGTTTTCAAATGTTTTATTTTTGAACGTCAGTTCACATTTGTAGGTGGATCATCAGCGTTAGAGCTAAAATTAGCATGTTTAAAGTGATTTTCATGCTTCCAGGGGCTCTGGAAGTGAAATAAATACCATTTGGAGGCATTTAATGTTCGAGCAAAAACGGCTGATTTTCGACAAAAGAGATAACACCCCCCCATTACGTCATGCTTCAGAAATGTGGAAAATGGTCCGTTTTCAAATGTTTTATTTTTGAACGTCAGTTCACATTTGTAGGTGGATCATCAGTGTTAGAGCTAAAATTAGCATGTTTAAAGTGATTTTCATGCTTCCAGGGGCCCAAAATACAAGATTTATGGAATGGTTAAAAGTGCATGAAAATGGCCAATTTACTCACTCTGAGTTCTCAAAAAGGGTTTCTTCACCCCGGGAAGTTAATTAAATACCATTTGGAGGCATTTAATGTTCGAGCAAAAACGGCTGATTTTCGACAAAAGAGATAACACCCCCCCATTACGTCATGCTTCAGAAATGTGGAAAATGGTCCGTTTTCAAATGTTTTATTTTTGAACGTCAGTTCACATTTGTAGGTGGATCATCAGTGTTAGAGCTAAAATTAGCATGTTTAAAGTGATTTTCATGCTTCCAGGGGCTCTGGAAGTTAATTAAATACCATTTGGAGGCATTTAATGTTCGAGCAAAAACGGCTGATTTTCGACAAAAGAGATAACACCCCCCCATTACGTCATGCTTCAGAAATGTGGAAAATGGTCCGTTTTCAAATGTTTTATTTTTGAACGTCAGTTCACATTTGTAGGTGGATCATCAGTGTTAGAGCTAAAATTAGCATGTTTAAAGTGATTTTCATGCTTCCAGGGGCTCGGGAAGTGAAATAAATACCATTTGGAGGCATTTAATGTTCGAGCAAAAACGGCTGATTTTCGACAAAAGAGATAACACCCCCCCATTACGTCATGCTTCAGAAATGTGGAAAATGGTCCGTTTTCAAATGTTTTATTTTTGAACGTCAGTTCACATTTGTAGGTGGATCATCAGTGTTAGAGCTAAAATTAGCATGTTTAAAGTGATTTTCATGCTTCCAGGGGCTCGGGAAGTAAAATAAATACCATTTGGAGGCATTTAATGTTCGAGCAAAAACGGCTGATTTTCGACAAAAGAGATAACACCCCCCCATTACGTCATGCTTCAGAAATGTGGAAAATGGTCCGTTTTCAAATGTTTTATTTTTGAACGTCAGTTCACATTTGTAGGTGGATCATCAGTGTTAGAGCTAAAATTAGCATGTTTAAAGTGATTTTCATGCTTCCAGGGGCTCTGGAAGTTAATTAAATACCATTTGGAGGCATTTAATGTTCGAGCAAAAACGGCTGATTTTCGACAAAAGAGATAACACCCCCCCATTACGTCATGCTTCAGAAATGTGGAAAATGGTCCGTTTTCAAATGTTTTATTTTTGAACGTCAGTTCACATTTGTAGGTGGATCATCAGTGTTAGAGCTAAAATTAGCATGTTTAAAGTGATTTTCATGCTTCCAGGGGCCCAAAATACAAGATTTATGGAATGGTTAAAAGTGCATGAAAATGGCCAATTTACTCACTCTGAGTTCTCAAAAAGGGTTTCTTCACCCCGGGAAGTTAATTAAATACCATTTGGAGGCATTTAATGTTCGAGCAAAAACGGCTGATTTTCGACAAAAGAGATAACACCCCCCCATTACGTCATGCTTCAGAAATGTGGAAAATGGTCCGTTTTCAAATGTTTTATTTTTGAACGTCAGTTCACATTTGTAGGTGGATCATCAGTGTTAGAGCTAAAATTAGCATGTTTAAAGTGATTTTCATGCTTCCAGGGGCTCTGGAAGTTAATTAAATACCATTTGGAGGCATTTAATGTTCGAGCAAAAACGGCTGATTTTCGACAAAAGAGATAACACCCCCCCATTACGTCATGCTTCAGAAATGTGGAAAATGGTCCGTTTTCAAATGTTTTATTTTTGAACGTCAGTTCACATTTGTAGGTGGATCATCAGTGTTAGAGCTAAAATTAGCATGTTTAAAGTGATTTTCATGCTTCCAGGGGCTCGGGAAGTGAAATAAATACCATTTGGAGGCATTTAATGTTCGAGCAAAAACGGCTGATTTTCGACAAAAGAGATAACACCCCCCCATTACGTCATGCTTCAGAAATGTGGAAAATGGTCCGTTTTCAAATGTTTTATTTTTGAACGTCAGTTCACATTTGTAGGTGGATCATCAGTGTTAGAGCTAAAATTAGCATGTTTAAAGTGATTTTCATGCTTCCAGGGGCTCGGGAAGTAAAATAAATACCATTTGGAGGCATTTAATGTTCGAGCAAAAACGGCTGATTTTCGACAAAAGAGATAACACCCTCCCATTACGTCATGCTTCAGAAATGTGGAAAATGGTCCGTTTTCAAATGTTTTATTTTTGAACGTCAGTTCACATTTGTAGGTGGATCATCAGTGTTAGAGCTAAAATTAGCATGTTTAAAGTGATTTTCATGCTTCCAGGGGCCCAAAACACAAGATTTATGGAATGGTTAAAAGTGCATGAAAATGGCCAATTTACTCACTCTGAGTTCTCAAAAAGGGTTTCTTCACCCCGGGAAGTTAATTAAATACCATTTGGAGGCATTTAATGTTCGAGCAAAAACGGCTGATTTTCGACAAAAGAGATAACACCCCCCCATTACGTCATGCTTCAGAAATGTGGAAAATGGTCCGTTTTCAAATGTTTTATTTTTGAACGTCAGTTCACATTTGTAGGTGGATCATCAGTGTTAGAGCTAAAATTAGCATGTTTAAAGTGATTTTCATGCTTCCAGGGGCTCTGGAAGTTAATTAAATACCATTTGGAGGCATTTAATGTTCGAGCAAAAACGGCTGATTTTCGACAAAAGAGATAACACCCCCCCATTACGTCATGCTTCAGAAATGTGGAAAATGGTCCGTTTTCAAATGTTTTATTTTTGAACGTCAGTTCACATTTGTAGGTGGATCATCAGTGTTAGAGCTAAAATTAGCATGTTTAAAGTGATTTTCATGCTTCCAGGGGCTCGGGAAGTGAAATAAATACCATTTGGAGGCATTTAATGTTCGAGCAAAAACGGCTGATTTTCGACAAAAGAGATAACACCCCCCCATTACGTCATGCTTCAGAAATGTGGAAAATGGTCCGTTTTCAAATGTTTTATTTTTGAACGTCAGTTCACATTTGTAGGTGGATCATCAGTGTTAGAGCTAAAATTAGCATGTTTAAATTGATTTTCATGCTTCCAGGGGCTCGGGAACTGAAATAAATACCATTTGGAGGCATTTAATGTTCGAGCAAAAACGGCTGATTTTCGACAAAAGAGATAACACCCCCCTATTACGTCATGCTTCAGAAATGTGGAAAATGGTCCGTTTTCAAATGTTTTATTTTTGAACGTCAGTTCACATTTGTAGGTGGATCATCAGTGTTAGAGCTAAAATTAGCATGTTTAAAGTGATTTTCATGCTTCCAGGGGCTCGGGAAGTTAATTAAATACCATTTGGAGGCATTTAATGTTCGAGCAAAAACGGCTGATTTTCGACAAAAGAGATAACACCCCCCATTACGTCATGCTTCAGAAATGTGGAGAATGGTCCGTTTTCAAATGTTTTATTTTTGAACGTCAGTTCACATTTGTAGGTGGATCATCAGTGTTAGAGCTAAAATTAGCATGTTTAAAGTGATTTTCATGCTTCCAGGGGCTCGGGAAGTGAAATAAATACCATTTGGAGGCATTTAATGTTCGAGCAAAAACGGCTGATTTTCGACAAAAGAGATAACACCCCCCCATTACGTCATGCTTCAGAAATGTGGAAAATGGTCCGTTTTCAAATGTTTTATTTTTGAACGTCAGTTCACATTTGTAGGTGGATCATCAGCGTTAGAGCTAAAATTAGCATGTTTAAAGTGATTTTCATGCTTCCAGGGGCTCTGGAAGTGAAATAAATACCATTTGGAGGCATTTAATGTTCGAGCAAAAACGGCTGATTTTCGACAAAAGAGATAACACCCCCCCATTACGTCATGCTTCAGAAATGTGGAAAATGGTCCGTTTTCAAATGTTTTATTTTTGAACGTCAGTTCACATTTGTAGGTGGATCATCAGTGTTAGAGCTAAAATTCGCATGTTTAAAGTGATTTTCATGCTTCCAGGGGCCCAAAATACAAGATTTATGGAATGGTTAAAAGTGCATGAAAATGGCCAATTTACTCACTCTGAGTTCTCAAAAAGGGTTTCTTCACCCCGGGAAGTTAATTAAATACCATTTGGAGGCATTTAATGTTCGAGCAAAAACGGCTGATTTTCGACAAAAGAGATAACACCCCCCCATTACGTCATGCTTCAGAAATGTGGAAAATGGTCCGTTTTCAAATGTTTTATTTTTGAACGTCAGTTCACATTTGTAGGTGGATCATCAGTGTTAGAGCTAAAATTAGCATGTTTAAAGTGATTTTCATGCTTCCAGGGGCTCGGGAAGTTAATTAAATACCATTTGGAGGCATTTAATGTTCGAGCAAAAACGGCTGATTTTCGACAAAAGAGATAACACCCCCCCATTACATCATGCTTCAGAAATGTGGAAAATGGTCCGTTTTCAAATGTTTTATTTTTGAACGTCAGTTCACATTTGTAGGTGGATCATCAGTGTTAGAGCTAAAATTAGCATGTTTAAAGTGATTTTCATGCTTCCAGGGGCTCGGGAAGTGAAATAAATACCATTTGGAGGCATTTAATGTTCGAGCAAAAACGGCTGATTTTCGACAAAAGAGATAACACCCCCCCATTACGTCATGCTTCAGAAATGTGGAAAATGGTCCGTTTTCAAATGTTTTATTTTTGAACGTCAGTTCACATTTGTAGGTGGATCATCAGTGTTAGAGCTAAAATTAGCATGTTTAAAGTGATTTTCATGCTTCCAGGGGCTCGGGAAGTGAAATAAATACCATTTGGAGGCATTTAATGTTCGAGCAAAAACGGCTGATTTTCGACAAAAGAGATAACACCCCCCCATTACGTCATGCTTCAGAAATGTGGAAAATGGTCCGTTTTCAAATGTTTTATTTTTGAACGTCAGTTCACATTTGTAGGTGGATCATCAGTGTTAGAGCTAAAATTAGCATGTTTAAAGTGATTTTCATGCTTCCAGGGGCTCGGGAAGTGAAATAAATACCATTTGGAGGCATTTAATGTTCGAGCAAAAACGGCTGATTTTCGACAAAAGAGATAACACCCCCCCCATTACGTCATGCTTCAGAAATGTGGAAAATGGTCCGTTTTCAAATGTTTTATTTTTGAACGTCAGTTCACATTTGTAGGTGGATCATCAGTGTTAGAGCTAAAATTAGCATGTTTAAAGTGATTTTCATGCTTCCAGGGGCCCAAAACACAAGATTTATGGAATGGTTAAAAGTGCATGAAAATGGCCAATTTACTCACTCTGAGTTCTCAAAAAGGGTTTCTTCACCCCGGGAAGTTAATTAAATACCATTTGGAGGCATTTAATGTTCGAGCAAAAACGGCTGATTTTCGACAAAAGAGATAACACCCCCCCATTACGTCATGCTTCAGAAATGTGGAAAATGGTCCGTTTTCAAATGTTTTATTTTTGAACGTCAGTTCACATTTGTAGGTGGATCATCAGTGTTAGAGCTAAAATTAGCATGTTTAAAGTGATTTTCATGCTTCCAGGGGCTCTGGAAGTTAATTAAATACCATTTGGAGGCATTTAATGTTCGAGCAAAAACGGCTGATTTTCGACAAAAGAGATAACACCCCCCCATTACGTCATGCTTCAGAAATGTGGAAAATGGTCCGTTTTCAAATGTTTTATTTTTGAACGTCAGTTCACATTTGTAGGTGGATCATCAGTGTTAGAGCTAAAATTAGCATGTTTAAAGTGATTTTCATGCTTCCAGGGGCCCAAAATACAAGATTTATGGAATGGTTAAAAGTGCATGAAAATGGCCAATTTACTCACTCTGAGTTCTCAAAAAGGGTTTCTTCACCCCGGGAAGTTAATTAAATACCATTTGGAGGCATTTAATGTTCGAGCAAAAACGGCTGATTTTCGACAAAAGAGATAACACCCCCCCATTACGTCATGCTTCAGAAATGTGGAAAATGGTCCGTTTTCAAATGTTTTATTTTTGAACGTCAGTTCACATTTGTAGGTGGATCATCAGTGTTAGAGCTAAAATTAGCATGTTTAAAGTGATTTTCATGCTTCCAGGGGCTCTGGAAGTTAATTAAATACCATTTGGAGGCATTTAATGTTCGAGCAAAAACGGCTGATTTTCGACAAAAGAGATAACACCCCCCCATTACGTCATGCTTCAGAAATGTGGAAAATGGTCCGTTTTCAAATGTTTTATTTTTGAACGTCAGTTCACATTTGTAGGTGGATCATCAGTGTTAGAGCTAAAATTAGCATGTTTAAAGTGATTTTCATGCTTCCAGGGGCTCGGGAAGTGAAATAAATACCATTTGGAGGCATTTAATGTTCGAGCAAAAACGGCTGATTTTCGACAAAAGAGATAACACCCCCCCATTACGTCATGCTTCAGAAATGTGGAAAATGGTCCGTTTTCAAATGTTTTATTTTTGAACGTCAGTTCACATTTGTAGGTGGATCATCAGTGTTAGAGCTAAAATTAGCATGTTTAAAGTGATTTTCATGCTTCCAGGGGCTCGGGAAGTAAAATAAATACCATTTGGAGGCATTTAATGTTCGAGCAAAAACGGCTGATTTTCGACAAAAGAGATAACACCCCCCCATTACGTCATGCTTCAGAAATGTGGAAAATGGTCCGTTTTCAAATGTTTTATTTTTGAACGTCAGTTCACATTTGTAGGTGGATCATCAGTGTTAGAGCTAAAATTAGCATGTTTAAAGTGATTTTCATGCTTCCAGGGGCTCTGGAAGTTAATTAAATACCATTTGGAGGCATTTAATGTTCGAGCAAAAACGGCTGATTTTCGACAAAAGAGATAACACCCCCCCATTACGTCATGCTTCAGAAATGTGGAAAATGGTCCGTTTTCAAATGTTTTATTTTTGAACGTCAGTTCACATTTGTAGGTGGATCATCAGTGTTAGAGCTAAAATTAGCATGTTTAAAGTGATTTTCATGCTTCCAGGGGCCCAAAATACAAGATTTATGGAATGGTTAAAAGTGCATGAAAATGGCCAATTTACTCACTCTGAGTTCTCAAAAAGGGTTTCTTCACCCCGGGAAGTTAATTAAATACCATTTGGAGGCATTTAATGTTCGAGCAAAAACGGCTGATTTTCGACAAAAGAGATAACACCCCCCCATTATGTCATGCTTCAGAAATGTGGAAAATGGTCCGTTTTCAAATGTTTTATTTTTGAACGTCAGTTCACATTTGTAGGTGGATCATCAGTGTTAGAGCTAAAATTAGCATGTTTAAAGTGATTTTCATGCTTCCAGGGGCTCTGGAAGTTAATTAAATACCATTTGGAGGCATTTAATGTTCGAGCAAAAACGGCTGATTTTCGACAAAAGAGATAACACCCCCCCATTACGTCATGCTTCAGAAATGTGGAAAATGGTCCGTTTTCAAATGTTTTATTTTTGAACGTCAGTTCACATTTGTAGGTGGATCATCAGTGTTAGAGCTAAAATTAGCATGTTTAAAGTGATTTTCATGCTTCCAGGGGCTCGGGAAGTAAAATAAATACCATTTGGAGGCATTTAATGTTCGAGCAAAAACGGCTGATTTTCGACAAAAGAGATAACACCCCCCCATTACGTCATGCTTCAGAAATGTGGAAAATGGTCCGTTTTCAAATGTTTTATTTTTGAACGTCAGTTCACATTTGTAGGTGGATCATCAGTGTTAGAGCTAAAATTAGCATGTTTAAAGTGATTTTCATGCTTCCAGGGGCCCAAAACACAAGATTTATGGAATGGTTAAAAGTGCATGAAAATGGCCAATTTACTCACTCTGAGTTCTCAAAAAGGGTTTCTTCACCCCGGGAAGTTAATTAAATACCATTTGGAGGCATTTAATGTTCGAGCAAAAACGGCTGATTTTCGACAAAAGAGATAACACCCCCCCATTACGTCATGCTTCAGAAATGTGGAAAATGGTCCATTTTCAAATGTTTTATTTTTGAACGTCAGTTCACATTTGTAGGTGGATCATCAGTGTTAGAGCTAAAATTAGCATGTTTAAAGTGATTTTCATGCTTCCAGGGGCTCTGGAAGTTAATTAAATACCATTTGGAGGCATTTAATGTTCGAGCAAAAACGGCTGATTTTCGACAAAAGAGATAACACCCCCCCATTACGTCATGCTTCAGAAATGTGGAAAATGGTCCGTTTTCAAATGTTTTATTTTTGAACGTCAGTTCACATTTGTAGGTGGATCATCAGTGTTAGAGCTAAAATTAGCATGTTTAAAGTGATTTTCATGCTTCCAGGGGCTCGGGAAGTGAAATAAATACCATTTGGAGGCATTTAATGTTCGAGCAAAAACGGATGATTTTCGACAAAAGAGATAACACCCCCCCATTACGTCATGCTTCAGAAATGTGGAAAATGGTCCGTTTTCAAATGTTTTATTTTTGAACGTCAGTTCACATTTGTAGGTGGATCATCAGTGTTAGAGCTAAAATTAGCATGTTTAAATTGATTTTCATGCTTCCAGGGGCTCGGGAACTGAAATAAATACCATTTGGAGGCATTTAATGTTCGAGCAAAAATGGCTGATTTTCGACAAAAGAGATAACACCCCCCTATTACGTCATGCTTCAGAAATGTGGAAAATGGTCCGTTTTCAAATGTTTTATTTTTGAACGTCAGTTCACATTTGTAGGTGGATCATCAGTGTTAGAGCTAAAATTAGCATGTTTAAAGTGATTTTCATGCTTCCAGGGGCTCGGGAAGTTAATTAAATACCATTTGGAGGCATTTAATGTTCGAGCAAAAACGGCTGATTTTCGACAAAAGAGATAACACCCCCCATTACGTCATGCTTCAGAAATGTGGAAAATGGTCCGTTTTCAAATGTTTTATTTTTGAACGTCAGTTCACATTTGTAGGTGGATCATCAGTGTTAGAGCTAAAATTAGCATGTTTAAAGTGATTTTCATGCTTCCAGGGGCTCGGGAAGTTAATTAAATACCATTTGGAGGCATTTAATGTTCGAGCAAAAACGGCTGATTTTCGACAAAAGAGATAACACCCCCCCATTACGTCATGCTTCAGAAATGTGGAAAATGGTCAGTTTTCAAATGTTTTATTTTTGAACGTCAGTTCACATTTGTAGGTGGATCATCAGTGTTAGAGCTAAAATTAGCATGTTTAAAGTGATTTTCATGCTTCCAGGGGCTCGGGGAGTGAAATAAATACCATTTGGAGGCATTTAATGTTCGAGCAAAAACGGCTGATTTTCGACAAAAGAGATAACACCCCCCCATTACGTCATGCTTCAGAAATGTGGAAAATGGTCCGTTTTCAAATGTTTTATTTTTGAACGTCAGTTCACATTTGTAGGTGGATCATCAGTGTTAGAGCTAAAATTAGCATGTTTAAAGTGATTTTCATGCTTCCAGGGGCTCGGGAAGTGAAATAAATACCATTTGGAGGCATTTAATGTTCGAGCAAAAACGGCTGATTTTCGACAAAAGAGATAACACCCCCCCATTACGTCATGCTTCAGAAATGTGGAAAAAGGTCCGTTTTCAAATGTTTTATTTTTGAACGTCAGTTCACATTTGTAGGTGGATCATCAGTGTTAGAGCTAAAATTAGCATGTTTAAAGTGATTTTCATGCTTCCAGGGGCCCAAAACACAAGATTTATGGAATGGTTAAAAGTGCATGAAAATGGCCAATTTACTCACTCTGAGTTCTCAAAAAGGGTTTCTTCACCCCGGGAAGTTAATTAAATACCATTTGGAGGCATTTAATGTTCGAGCAAAAACGGCTGATTTTCGACAAAAGAGATAACACCCCCCCATTACGTCATGCTTCAGAAATGTGGAAAATGGTCCGTTTTCAAATGTTTTATTTTTGAACGTCAGTTCACATTTGTAGGTGGATCATCAGTGTTAGAGCTAAAATTAGCATGTTTAAAGTGATTTTCATGCTTCCAGGGGCTCTGGAAGTTAATTAAATACCATTTGGAGGCATTTAATGTTCGAGCAAAAACGGCTGATTTTCGACAAAAGAGATAACACCCCCCCATTACGTCATGCTTCAGAAATGTGGAAAATGGTCCGTTTTCAAATGTTTTATTTTTGAACGTCAGTTCACATTTGTAGGTGGATCATCAGTGTTAGAGCTAAAATTAGCATGTTTAAAGTGATTTTCATGCTTCCAGGGGCTCGGGAAGTGAAATAAATACCATTTGGAGGCATTTAATGTTCGAGCAAAAACGGCTGATTTTCGACAAAAGAGATAACACCCCCCCATTACGTCATGCTTCAGAAATGTGGAAAATGGTCCGTTTTCAAATGTTTTATTTTTGAACGTCAGTTCACATTTGTAGGTGGATCATCAGTGTTAGAGCTAAAATTAGCATGTTTAAATTGATTTTCATGCTTCCAGGGGCTCGGGAACTGAAATAAATACCATTTGGAGGCATTTAATGTTCGAGCAAAAACGGCTGATTTTCGACAAAAGAGATAACACCCCCCTATTACGTCATGCTTCAGAAATGTGGAAAATGGTCCGTTTTCAAATGTTTTATTTTTGAACGTCAGTTCACATTTGTAGGTGGATCATCAGTGTTAGAGCTAAAATTAGCATGTTTAAAGTGATTTTCATGCTTCCAGGGGCTCGGGAAGTGAAATAAATACCATTTGGAGGCATTTAATGTTCGAGCAAAAACGGCTGATTTTCGACAAAAGAGATAACACCCCCCCATTACGTCATGCTTCAGAAATGTGGAAAATGGTCCGTTTTCAAATGTTTTATTTTTGAACGTCAGTTCACATTTGTAGGTGGATCATCAGTGTTAGAGCTAAAATTAGCATGTTTAAAGTGATTTTCATGCTTCCAGGGGCCCAAAACACAAGATTTATGGAATGGTTAAAAGTGCATGAAAATGGCCAATTTACTCACTCTGAGTTCTCAAAAAGGGTTTCTTCACCCCGGGAAGTTAATTAAATACCATTTGGAGGCATTTAATGTTCGAGCAAAAACGGCTGATTTTCGACAAAAGAGATAACACCCCCCCATTACGTCATGCTTCAGAAATGTGGAAAATGGTCCGTTTTCAAATGTTTTATTTTTGAACGTCAGTTCACATTTGTAGGTGGATCATCAGTGTTAGAGCTAAAATTAGCATGTTTAAAGTGATTTTCATGCTTCCAGGGGCTCTGGAAGTTAATTAAATACCATTTGGAGGCATTTAATGTTCGAGCAAAAACGGCTGATTTTCGACAAAAGAGATAACACCCCCCCATTACGTCATGCTTCAGAAATGTGGAAAATGGTCCGTTTTCAAATGTTTTATTTTTGAACGTCAGTTCACATTTGTAGGTGGATCATCAGTGTTAGAGCTAAAATTAGCATGTTTAAAGTGATTTTCATGCTTCCAGGGGCTCGGGAAGTGAAATAAATACCATTTGGAGGCATTTAATGTTCGAGCAAAAACGGCTGATTTTCGACAAAAGAGATAACACCCCCCCATTACGTCATGCTTCAGAAAACGGTGGAAAATGGTCCGTTTTCAAATGTTTTATTTTTGAACGTCAGTTCACATTTGTAGGTGGATCATCAGTGTTAGAGCTAAAATTAGCATGTTTAAATTGATTTTCATGCTTCCAGGGGCTTGGGAACTGAAATAAATACCATTTGGAGGCATTTAATGTTCGAGCAAAAACGGCTGATTTTCGACAAAAGAGATAACACCCCCCTATTACGTCATGCTTCAGAAATGTGGAAAATGGTCCGTTTTCAAATGTTTTATTTTTGAACGTCAGTTCACATTTGTAGGTGGATCATCAGTGTTAGAGCTAAAATTAGCATGTTTAAAGTGATTTTCATGCTTCCAGGGGCTCGGGAAGTGAAATAAATACCATTTGGAGGCATTTAATGTTCGAGCAAAAACGGCTGATTTTCGACAAAAGAGATAACACCCCCCCATTACGTCATGCTTCAGAAATGTGGAAAATGGTCCGTTTTCAAATGTTTTATTTTTGAACGTCAGTTCACATTTGTAGGTGGATCATCAGTGTTAGAGCTAAAATTAGCATGTTTAAAGTGATTTTCATGCTTCCAGGGGCCCAAAACACTAGATTTATGGAATGGTTAAAAGTGCATGAAAATGGCCAATTTACTCACTCTGAGTTCTCACAAAGGGTTTCTTCACCCCGGGAAGTTAATTAAATACCATTTGGAGGCATTTAATGTTCGAGCAAAAACGGCTGATTTTCGACAAAAGAGATAACACCCCCCCATTACGTCATGCTTCAGAAATGTTGAAAATGGTCCGTTTTCAAATGTTTTATTTTTGAACGTCAGTTCACATTTGTAGGTGGATCATCAGTGTTAGAGCTAAAATTAGCATGTTTAAAGTGATTTTCATGCTTCCAGGGGCTCGGGTAGTTAATTAAATACCATTTGGAGGCATTTAATGTTCGAGCAAAAACGACTGATTTTCGACAAAAGAGATAACACCCCCCCATTACGTCATGCTTCAGAAATGTGGAAAATGGTCCGTTTTCAAATGTTTTATTTTTAAACGTCAGTTCACATTTGTAGGTGGATCATCAGTGTTAGAGCTAAAATTAGCATGTTTAAAGTGATTTTCATGCTTCCAGGGGCCCAAAACACAAGATTTATGGAATGGTTAAAAGTGCATGAAAATGGCCAATTTACTCACTCTGAGTTCTCAAAAAGGGTTTCTTCACACCGGGAAGTTAATTAAATACCATTTGGAGGCATTTAATGTTCGAGCAAAAACGGCTGATTTTCGACAAAAGAGATAACACCCCCCCATTACGTCATGCTTCAGAAATGTGGAAAATGGTCCGTTTTCAAATGTTTTATTTTTGAACGTCAGTTCACATTTGTAGGTGGATCATCAGTGTTAGAGCTAAAATTAGCATGTTTAAAGTGATTTTCATGCTTCCAGGGGCTCTGGAAGTTAATTAAATACCATTTGGAGGCATTTAATGTTCGAGCAAAAACGGCTGATTTTCGACAAAAGAGATAACACCCCCCCATTACGTCATGCTTCAGAAATGTGGAAAATGGTCCGTTTTCAAATGTTTTATTTTTGAACGTCAGTTCACATTTGTAGGTGGATCATCAGTGTTAGAGCTAAAATTAGCATGTTTAAAGTGATTTTCATGCTTCCAGGGGCTCGGGAAGTGAAATAAATACCATTTGGAGGCATTTAATGTTCGAGCAAAAACGGCTGATTTTCGACAAAAGAGATAACACCCCCCATTACGTCATGCTTCAGAAATGTGGAAAATGGTCCGTTTTCAAATGTTTTATTTTTGAACGTCAGTTCACATTTGTAGGTGGATCATCAGTGTTAGAGCTAAAATTAGCATGTTTAAATTGATTTTCATGCTTCCAGGGGCTCGGGAACTGAAATAAATACCATTTGGAGGCATTTAATGTTCGAGCAAAAACGGCTGATTTTCGACAAAAGAGATAACACCCCCCTATTACGTCATGCTTCAGAAATGTGGAAAATGGTCCGTTTTCAAATGTTTTATTTTTGAACGTCAGTTCACATTTGTAGGTGGATCATCAGTGTTAGAGCTAAAATTAGCATGTTTAAAGTGATTTTCATGCTTCCAGGGGCTCGGGAAGTGAAATAAATACCATTTGGAGGCATTTAATGTTCGAGCAAAAACGGCTGATTTTCGACAAAAGAGATAACACCCCCCCATTACGTCATGCTTCAGAAATGTGGAAAATGGTCCGTTTTCAAATGTTTTATTTTTGAACGTCAGTTCACATTTGTAGGTGGATCATCAGTGTTAGAGCTAAAATTAGCATGTTTAAAGTGATTTTCATGCTTCCAGGGGCCCAAAACACAAGATTTATGGAATGGTTAAAAGTGCATGAAAATGGCCAATTTACTCACTCTGAGTTCTCAAAAAGGGTTTCTTCACCCCGGGAAGTTAATTAAATACCATTTGGAGGCATTTAATGTTCGAGCAAAAACGGCTGATTTTCGACAAAAGAGATAACACCCCCCCATTACGTCATGCTTCAGAAATGTGGAAAATGGTCCGTTTTCAAATGTTTTATTTTTGAACGTCAGTTCACATTTGTAGGTGGATCATCAGTGTTAGAGCTAAAATTAGCATGTTTAAAGTGATTTTCATGCTTCCAGGGGCTCTGGAAGTTAATTAAATACCATTTGGAGGCATTTAATGTTCGAGCAAAAACGGCTGATTTTCGACAAAAGAGATAACACCCCCCCATTACGTCATGCTTCAGAAATGTGGAAAATGGTCCGTTTTCAAATGTTTTATTTTTGAACGTCAGTTCACATTTGTAGGTGGATCATCAGTGTTAGAGCTAAAATTAGCATGTTTAAAGTGATTTTCATGCTTCCAGGGGCTCGGGAAGTGAAATAAATACCATTTGGAGGCATTTAATGTTCGATCAAAAACGGCTGATTTTCGACAAAAGAGATAACACCCCCCCATTACGTCATGCTTCAGAAATGTGGAAAATGGTCCGTTTTCAAATGTTTTATTTTTGAACGTCAGTTCACATTTTTAGGTGGATCATCAGTGTTAGAGCTAAAATTAGCATGTTTAAAGTGATTTTCATGCTTCCAGGGGCTCGGGAAGTGAATTAAATACTATTTGGAGGCATTTAATGTTCAAGCAAAAACGGCTGATTTTCGACAAAAGAGATAACACCCCCCCATTACGTCATGCTTCAGAAATGTGGAAAATGGTCCCATTTTAAATGTTTTATTTTTGAATGTCAGTTCACATTTGTAGGTGGATCATCAGTGTTAGAGCTAAAATTGGCATGTTTAAAGTGATTTTCATGCTTCCAGGGGCCCTAAAGAAAACATTTGTGGAATGGTTAAAAATGCATGAAAATGGCCAATTTACTCACTCTGAGTTCCCAAAAAGGGTTTCTTCACCCCGGGAAGTTAATTAAATACCATTTGGAGGCATTTAATGTTCAAGCAAAAACGGCTGATTTTCGACAAAAGAGATAACACCCCCCCATTACGTCATGCTTCAGAAATGTGGAAAATGGTCCGTTTTCAAATGTTTTATTTTTGAACGTCAGTTCACATTTGTAGGTGGATCATCAGTGTTAGAGCTAAAATTAGCATGTTTAAAATGATTTTCATGCTTCCAGGGGCCCTAAACACAAGATTTATGGAATGGTTAAAAGTGCATGAAAATGGCCAATTTACTCACTCTGAGTTCTCAAAAAGGGTTTCTTCACCCCGGGAAGTTAATTAAATACCATTTGGAGGCATTTAATGTTCGAGCAAAAACGGCTGATTTTCGACAAAAGAGATAACCCCCCCCCCATTACGTCATGCCTCAGAAATGTGGAAAATGGTCCGTTTTCAAATGTTGTATTTTTGAACGTCAGTTCACATTTGTAGGTGGATCATCAGTGTTAGAGCTAAAATTAGCATGTTTAAAGTGATTTTCATGCTTCCAGGGGCTCGGGAAGTGAATTAAATACTATTTGGAGGCATTTAATGTTCAAGCAAAAACGGCTGATTTTCGACAAAAGAGATAACACCCCCCCATTATGTCATGCTTCAGAAATGTGGAAAATGGTCCATTTTCAAATGTTTTATTTTTGAATGTCAGTTCACATTTGTAGGTGGATCATCAGTGTTAGAGCTAAAATTAGCATGTTTAAAGTGATTTTCATGCTTCCAGGGGCTCGGGAAGTGAATTAAATACTATTTGGAGGCATTTAATGTTCAAGCAAAAACGGCTGATTTTCGACAAAAGAGATAACACCCCCCCATTACGTCATGCTTCAGAAATGTGGAAAATGGTCCGATTTTAAATGTTTTATTTTTGAACGTCAGTTCACATTTGTAGGTGGATCATCAGTGTTAGAGCTAAAATTAGCATGTTTAAAGTGATTTTCATGCTTCAAGGGGCTCGGGAAGTGAATTAAACACTATTTGGAGGCATTTAATGTTCAAGCAAAAACGGCTGATTTTCGACAAAAGAGATAACACCCCCATTACGTCATGCTTCAGAAATGTGAAAAATGGTTCGATTTCAAATGTTTTATTTTTGAACGTCAGTTCACATTTGTAGGTGGATCATCAGTGTTAGAGCTAAAATTAGCATGTTTAAAGTGATTTTCATGCTTCCAGGGGCTCGGGAAGTGAATTAAATACTATTTGGAGGCATTTAATGTTCAAGCAAAAACGGCTGATTTTCGACAAAAGAGATAACACCCCCCCATTACGTCATGCTTCAGAAATGTGGAAAATGGTCCGATTTTAAATGTTTTATTTTTGAACGTCAGTTCACATTTGTAGGTGGATCATCAGTGTTAGAGCTAAAATTAGCATGTTTAAAGTGATTTTCATGCTTCCAGGGGCCCTAAACACAAGATTTATGGAATGGTTAAAAGTGCATGAAAATGGCCAATTTACTCACTCTGAGTTCTCAAAAAGGGTTTCTTCACCCCGGGAAGTTAATTAAATACCATTTGGAGGCATTTAATGTTCGAGCAAAAACGGCTGATTTTCGACAAAAGAGATAACACCCCCCCATTACGTCATGCTTCAGAAATGTGGAAAAAGGTCCGTTTTCAAATGTTTTATTTTTGAACGTCAGTTCACATTTGTAGGTGGATCATCAGTGTTAGAGCTAAAATTAGCATGTTTAAAGTGATTTTCATGCTTCCAGGGGCTCGGGAAGTGAATTAAATACTATTTGGAGGCATTTAATGTTCAAGCAAAAACGGCTGATATTCGACAAAAGAGATAACACCCCCCCATTACGTCATGCTTCAGAAATGTGGAAAATGGTCCATTTTCAAATGTTTTATTTTTGAACGTCAGTTCACATTTGTAGGTGGATCATCAGTGTTAGAGCTAAAATTAGCATGTTTAAAGTGATTTTCATGCTTCCAGGGGCTCAGGAAGTGAATTAAATACTATTTGGAGGCATTTAATGTTCAAGCAAAAACGGCTGATTTTTGACAAAAGAGATAACACCCCCCCATTACGTCATGCTTCAGAAATGTGGAAAATGGTCCGTTTTCAAATGTTTTTTTTTTGAACGTCAGTTCACATTTGTAGGTGGATCATCAGTGTTAGAGCTAAAATTAGCATGTTTAAAGTGATTTTCATGCTTCCAGGGGCTCGGGAAGTGAATTAAATACTATTTGGAGGCATTAAATGTTCAAGCAAAAACGGCTGATTTTCGACAAAAGAGATAACACCCCCCCATTACGTCATGCTTCAAAAATGTGGAAAATGGTCCAATTTTAAATGTTTTATTTTTGAACGTCAGTTCACATTTGTAGGTGGATCATCAGTGTTAGAGCTAAAATTAGCATGTTTAAAGTGATTTTCATGCTTCCAGGGGCCCTAAACACAAGATTTATGGAATGGTTAAAAGTGCATGAAAATGGCCAATTTACTCACTTTGAGTTCTCAAAAAGGGTTTCATCACCCCGGGAAGTTAATTAAATACCATTTAGAGGCATTTAATGTTCGAGCAAAAACGGCTGATTTTCGACAAAAGAGATAACACCCCCCCATTACGTCATGCTTCAGAAATGTGGAAAATGGTCCGTTTTCAAATGTTTTATTTTTGAACGTCAGTTCACATTTGTAGGTGGATCATCAGTGTTAGGGCTAAAATTTGCATGTTTAAAGTGATTTTCATGCTTCCAGGGGCCCTAAACACAAGATTTATGGAATGGTTAAAAGTGCATGAAAATGGCCAATTTACTCACTCTGAGTTCTCAAAAAGGGTTTCTTCACCCCGGGAAGTTAATTAAATACCATTTGGAGGCATTTAATGTTCAAGCAAAAACGGCTGATTTTCGACAAAAGAGATAACACCCCCCCATTACGTCATGCTTCAGAAATGTGGAAAATGGTCAGTTTTCAAATGTTTTATTTTTGAACGTCAGTTCACATTTGTAGGTGGATCATCAGTGTTAGAGCTAAAATTAGCATGTTTAAAGTGATTTTCTGCTTCCAAGGGCTCGGGAAGTGAATTAAATACTATTTGGAGGCATTTCATGTTCAAGCAAAAACGGCTGATTTTCGACAAAAGAGATAACACCCCCCCATTACGTCATGCTTCAGAAATGTGGAAAATGGTCAGTTTTCAAATGTTTTAATTTTGAACGTCAGTTCACATTTGTAGGTGGATCATCAGTGTTAGAGCTAAAATTAGCATGTTTAAAGTGATTTTCATGCTTCCAGGGGCTCGGGAAGTGAATTAAATACTATTTGGAGGCATTTAATGTTCAAGCAAAAACGGCTGATTTTCGACAAAAGAGATAACACCCCCCCATTACGTCATGCTTCAGAAATGTGGAAAATGGTCCGTTTTCAAATGTTTTTTTTTTAACGTCAGTTCACATTTGTAGGTGGATCATCAGTGTTAGAGCTAAAATTAGCATGTTTAAAGTGATTTTTATGCTTCCAGGGGCTCGGGAAGTGAATTAAATTCTATTTGGAGGCATTTAATGTTCAAGCAAAAACGGCTGATTTTCGACAAAAGAGATACCCCCCCATTACGTCATGCTTCAGAAATGTGGAAAATGATCCGATTTTAAATGTTTTATTTTTGAACGTCAGTTCACATTTGTAGGTGGATCATCAGTGTTAGAGCTAAAATTAGCATGTTTAAAGTGATTTTCATGCTTCCAGGGGCTCGGGAAGTGAATTAAATACTATTTGGAGGCATTTAATGTTCAAGCAAAAACGGCTGATTTTCGACAAAAGAGATAACACCCCCCCATTACGTCATGCTTCAGAAATGTGGAAAATGGTCCGATTTTAAATGTTTTATTTTTGAACGTCAGTTCACATTTGTAGGTGGATCTTCAGTGTTAGGGCTAAAATTAGCATGTTTAAAGTGATTTTCATGCTTCCAGGGGCCCTAAACACAAGATTTATGGAATGGTTAAAAGTGCATGAAAATGGCCAATTTACTCACTCTGAGTTCTCAAAAAGGGTTTCTTCACCCTGGGAAGTTAATTAAATACCATTTGGAGGCATTTAATGTTCGAGCAAAAACGGCTGATTTTCGACAAAAGAGATAACACCCCCCGTTACATCATGCTTCAGAAATGTGGAAAATGGTCCATATTCAAATGTTTTATTTTTGAACGTCAGTTCACATTTTTAGGTGGATCATCAGTGTTAGAGCTAAAATTAGCATGTTTAAAGTGATTTTCATGCTTCCAGGGGCTCGGGAAGTGAATTAAATACTATTTGGAGGCATTTAATGTTCAAGCAAAAACGGCTGATTTTCGACAAAAGAGATAACACCCCCCCCCCATTACGTCATGCTTCAGAAATGTGGAAAATGGTCCATTTTCAAATGTTTTATTTTTGAACGACAGTTCACATTTGTAGGTGGATCATCAGTGTTAGAGCTAAAATTAGCATGTTTAAAGTGATTTTCATGCTTCCAGGGGCTCGGGAAGTGAATTAAATACTATTTGGAGGCATTTAATGTTCAAGCAAAAACGGCTGATTTTCGACAAAAGAGATAACACCCCCCCATTACGTCATGCTTCAGAAATGTGGAAAATGGTCCCATTTTAAATGTTTTATTTTTGAACGTCAGTTCACATTTGTAGGTGGATCATCAGTGTTAAAGCTAAAATTAGCATGTTGAAAGTGATTTTCATGCTTCCAGGGGCCCTAAACACAAGATTTATGGAATGGTTAAAAGTGCATGAAAATGGCCAATTTACTCACTCTGAGTTCTCAAAAAGGGTTTCATCACCCCGGGAAGTTAATTAAATACCATTTGGAGGCATTTAATGTTCAAGCAAAAACAGCTGATTTTCGACAAAAGAGATAACACCCCCCCATTACGTCATGCATCCGAAATGTGGAAAATGGTCCATTTTCAAATGTTTTATTTTTGAACGTCAGTTCACATTTGTAGGTGGATCATCAGTGTTAGAGCTAAAATTAGCATGTTTAAAGTGATTTTCATGCTTCCAGGGGCCCTAAACACAAGATTTATGGAATGGTTAAAAGTGCATGAAAATGGCCAATTTTCTCACTCTGAGTTCTCAAAAAGGGTTTCTTCACCCCGGGAAGTTAATTAAATACCATTTGGAGGCATTTAATGTTCGAGCAAAAACGGCTGATTTTCGACAAAAGAGATAACACCCCCCCGTTACATCATGCTTCAGAAATGTGGAAAATGGTCCGTTTTCAAATGTTTTATTTTTGAACGTCAGTTCACATTTGTAGGTGGATCATCAGAGTTAGAGCTAAAATTAGCATGTTTAAAGTGATTTTCATGCTTCCAGGGGCCCTAAACACAAGATTTATGGAATGGTTAAAAGTGCATGAAAATGGTCAATTTACTCACTCTGAGTTCTCAAAAAGGGTTTCTTCACCCCGGGAAGTTAATTAGATACCATTTGGAGGCATTTAATGTTCAAACGAAAACGGCTGATTTTTGACAAAAGAGATAACACCCCCCCATTACGTCATGCTTCAGAAATGTGGAAAATGGTCCGTTTTCAAATGTTTTATTTTTGAACGTCAGTTCACATTTGTAGGTGGATCATCAGTGTTAGAGCTAAAATTAGCATGTTTAAATTGATTTTCATGCTTCCAGGGGCTCGGGAACTGAAATAAATACCATTTGGAGGCATTTAATGTTCGAGCAAAAACGGCTGATTTTCGACAAAAGAGATAACACCCCCCTATTACGTCATGCTTCAGAAATGTGGAAAATGGTCCGTTTTCAAATGTTTTATTTTTGAACGTCAGTTCACATTTGTAGGTGGATCATCAGTGTTAGAGCTAAAATTAGCATGTTTAAAGTGATTTTCATGCTTCCAGGGGCTCGGGAAGTGAAATAAATACCATTTGGAGGCATTTAATGTTCGAGCAAAAACGGCTGATTTTCGACAAAAGAGATAACACCCCCCCATTACGTCATGCTTCAGAAATGTGGAAAATGGTCCGTTTTCAAATGTTTTATTTTTGAACGTCAGTTCACATTTGTAGGTGGATCATCAGTGTTAGAGCTAAAATTAGCATGTTTAAAGTGATTTTCATGCTTCCAGGGGCCCAAAACACAAGATTTATGGAATGGTTAAAAGTGCATGAAAATGGCCAATTTACTCACTCTGAGTTCTCAAAAAGGGTTTCTTCACCCCGGGAAGTTAATTAAATACCATTTGGAGGCATTTAATGTTCGAGCAAAAACGGCTGATTTTCGACAAAAGAGATAACACCCCCCCATTACGTCATGCTTCAGAAATGTGGAAAATGGTCCGTTTTCAAATGTTTTATTTTTGATTGTCAGTTCACATTTGTAGGTGGATCATCAGTGTTAGAGCTAAAATTAGCATGTTTAAAGTGATTTTCATGCTTCCAGGGGCTCTGGAAGTTAATTAAATACCATTTGGAGGCATTTAATGTTCGAGCAAAAACGGCTGATTTTCGACAAAAGAGATAACACCCCCCCATTACGTCATGCTTCAGAAATGTGGAAAATGGTCCGTTTTCAAATGTTTTATTTTTGAACGTCAGTTCACATTTGTAGGTGGATCATCAGTGTTAGAGCTAAAATTAGCATGTTTAAAGTGATTTTCATGCTTCCAGGGGCTCGGGAAGTGAAATAAATACCATTTGGAGGCATTTAATGTTCGAGCAAAAACGGCTGATTTTCGACAAAAGAGATAACACCCCCCCATTACGTCATGCTTCAGAAAACGGTGGAAAATGGTCCGTTTTCAAATGTTTTATTTTTGAACGTCAGTTCACATTTGTAGGTGGATCATCAGTGTTAGAGCTAAAATTAGCATGTTTAAATTGATTTTCATGCTTCCAGGGGCTTGGGAACTGAAATAAATACCATTTGGAGGCATTTAATGTTCGAGCAAAAACGGCTGATTTTCGACAAAAGAGATAACACCCCCCTATTACGTCATGCTTCAGAAATGTGGAAAATGGTCCGTTTTCAAATGTTTTATTTTTGAACGTCAGTTCACATTTGTAGGTGGATCATCAGTGTTAGAGCTAAAATTAGCATGTTTAAAGTGATTTTCATGCTTCCAGGGGCTCGGGAAGTGAAATAAATACCATTTGGAGGCATTTAATGTTCGAGCAAAAACGGCTGATTTTCGACAAAAGAGATAACACCCCCCCATTACGTCATGCTTCAGAAATGTGGAAAATGGTCCGTTTTCAAATGTTTTATTTTTGAACGTCAGTTCACATTTGTAGGTGGATCATCAGTGTTAGAGCTAAAATTAGCATGTTTAAAGTGATTTTCATGCTTCCAGGGGCCCAAAACACTAGATTTATGGAATGGTTAAAAGTGCATGAAAATGGCCAATTTACTCACTCTGAGTTCTCACAAAGGGTTTCTTCACCCCGGGAAGTTAATTAAATACCATTTGGAGGCATTTAATGTTCGAGCAAAAACGGCTGATTTTCGACAAAAGAGATAACACCCCCCCATTACGTCATGCTTCAGAAATGTTGAAAATGGTCCGTTTTCAAATGTTTTATTTTTGAACGTCAGTTCACATTTGTAGGTGGATCATCAGTGTTAGAGCTAAAATTAGCATGTTTAAAGTGATTTTCATGCTTCCAGGGGCTCGGGTAGTTAATTAAATACCATTTGGAGGCATTTAATGTTCGAGCAAAAACGACTGATTTTCGACAAAAGAGATAACACCCCCCCATTACGTCATGCTTCAGAAATGTGGAAAATGGTCCGTTTTCAAATGTTTTATTTTTAAACGTCAGTTCACATTTGTAGGTGGATCATCAGTGTTAGAGCTAAAATTAGCATGTTTAAAGTGATTTTCATGCTTCCAGGGGCCCAAAACACAAGATTTATGGAATGGTTAAAAGTGCATGAAAATGGCCAATTTACTCACTCTGAGTTCTCAAAAAGGGTTTCTTCACACCGGGAAGTTAATTAAATACCATTTGGAGGCATTTAATGTTCGAGCAAAAACGGCTGATTTTCGACAAAAGAGATAACACCCCCCCATTACGTCATGCTTCAGAAATGTGGAAAATGGTCCGTTTTCAAATGTTTTATTTTTGAACGTCAGTTCACATTTGTAGGTGGATCATCAGTGTTAGAGCTAAAATTAGCATGTTTAAAGTGATTTTCATGCTTCCAGGGGCTCTGGAAGTTAATTAAATACCATTTGGAGGCATTTAATGTTCGAGCAAAAACGGCTGATTTTCGACAAAAGAGATAACACCCCCCCATTACGTCATGCTTCAGAAATGTGGAAAATGGTCCGTTTTCAAATGTTTTATTTTTGAACGTCAGTTCACATTTGTAGGTGGATCATCAGTGTTAGAGCTAAAATTAGCATGTTTAAAGTGATTTTCATGCTTCCAGGGGCTCGGGAAGTGAAATAAATACCATTTGGAGGCATTTAATGTTCGAGCAAAAACGGCTGATTTTCGACAAAAGAGATAACACCCCCCATTACGTCATGCTTCAGAAATGTGGAAAATGGTCCGTTTTCAAATGTTTTATTTTTGAACGTCAGTTCACATTTGTAGGTGGATCATCAGTGTTAGAGCTAAAATTAGCATGTTTAAATTGATTTTCATGCTTCCAGGGGCTCGGGAACTGAAATAAATACCATTTGGAGGCATTTAATGTTCGAGCAAAAACGGCTGATTTTCGACAAAAGAGATAACACCCCCCTATTACGTCATGCTTCAGAAATGTGGAAAATGGTCCGTTTTCAAATGTTTTATTTTTGAACGTCAGTTCACATTTGTAGGTGGATCATCAGTGTTAGAGCTAAAATTAGCATGTTTAAAGTGATTTTCATGCTTCCAGGGGCTCGGGAAGTGAAATAAATACCATTTGGAGGCATTTAATGTTCGAGCAAAAACGGCTGATTTTCGACAAAAGAGATAACACCCCCCCATTACGTCATGCTTCAGAAATGTGGAAAATGGTCCGTTTTCAAATGTTTTATTTTTGAACGTCAGTTCACATTTGTAGGTGGATCATCAGTGTTAGAGCTAAAATTAGCATGTTTAAAGTGATTTTCATGCTTCCAGGGGCCCAAAACACAAGATTTATGGAATGGTTAAAAGTGCATGAAAATGGCCAATTTACTCACTCTGAGTTCTCAAAAAGGGTTTCTTCACCCCGGGAAGTTAATTAAATACCATTTGGAGGCATTTAATGTTCGAGCAAAAACGGCTGATTTTCGACAAAAGAGATAACACCCCCCCATTACGTCATGCTTCAGAAATGTGGAAAATGGTCCGTTTTCAAATGTTTTATTTTTGAACGTCAGTTCACATTTGTAGGTGGATCATCAGTGTTAGAGCTAAAATTAGCATGTTTAAAGTGATTTTCATGCTTCCAGGGGCTCTGGAAGTTAATTAAATACCATTTGGAGGCATTTAATGTTCGAGCAAAAACGGCTGATTTTCGACAAAAGAGATAACACCCCCCCATTACGTCATGCTTCAGAAATGTGGAAAATGGTCCGTTTTCAAATGTTTTATTTTTGAACGTCAGTTCACATTTGTAGGTGGATCATCAGTGTTAGAGCTAAAATTAGCATGTTTAAAGTGATTTTCATGCTTCCAGGGGCTCGGGAAGTGAAATAAATACCATTTGGAGGCATTTAATGTTCGATCAAAAACGGCTGATTTTCGACAAAAGAGATAACACCCCCCCATTACGTCATGCTTCAGAAATGTGGAAAATGGTCCGTTTTCAAATGTTTTATTTTTGAACGTCAGTTCACATTTTTAGGTGGATCATCAGTGTTAGAGCTAAAATTAGCATGTTTAAAGTGATTTTCATGCTTCCAGGGGCTCGGGAAGTGAATTAAATACTATTTGGAGGCATTTAATGTTCAAGCAAAAACGGCTGATTTTCGACAAAAGAGATAACACCCCCCCATTACGTCATGCTTCAGAAATGTGGAAAATGGTCCCATTTTAAATGTTTTATTTTTGAATGTCAGTTCACATTTGTAGGTGGATCATCAGTGTTAGAGCTAAAATTGGCATGTTTAAAGTGATTTTCATGCTTCCAGGGGCCCTAAAGAAAACATTTGTGGAATGGTTAAAAATGCATGAAAATGGCCAATTTACTCACTCTGAGTTCCCAAAAAGGGTTTCTTCACCCCGGGAAGTTAATTAAATACCATTTGGAGGCATTTAATGTTCAAGCAAAAACGGCTGATTTTCGACAAAAGAGATAACACCCCCCCATTACGTCATGCTTCAGAAATGTGGAAAATGGTCCGTTTTCAAATGTTTTATTTTTGAACGTCAGTTCACATTTGTAGGTGGATCATCAGTGTTAGAGCTAAAATTAGCATGTTTAAAATGATTTTCATGCTTCCAGGGGCCCTAAACACAAGATTTATGGAATGGTTAAAAGTGCATGAAAATGGCCAATTTACTCACTCTGAGTTCTCAAAAAGGGTTTCTTCACCCCGGGAAGTTAATTAAATACCATTTGGAGGCATTTAATGTTCGAGCAAAAACGGCTGATTTTCGACAAAAGAGATAACCCCCCCCCCCCATTACGTCATGCCTCAGAAATGTGGAAAATGGTCCGTTTTCAAATGTTGTATTTTTGAACGTCAGTTCACATTTGTAGGTGGATCATCAGTGTTAGAGCTAAAATTAGCATGTTTAAAGTGATTTTCATGCTTCCAGGGGCTCGGGAAGTGAATTAAATACTATTTGGAGGCATTTAATGTTCAAGCAAAAACGGCTGATTTTCGACAAAAGAGATAACACCCCCCCATTATGTCATGCTTCAGAAATGTGGAAAATGGTCCATTTTCAAATGTTTTATTTTTGAATGTCAGTTCACATTTGTAGGTGGATCATCAGTGTTAGAGCTAAAATTAGCATGTTTAAAGTGATTTTCATGCTTCCAGGGGCTCGGGAAGTGAATTAAATACTATTTGGAGGCATTTAATGTTCAAGCAAAAACGGCTGATTTTCGACAAAAGAGATAACACCCCCCCATTACGTCATGCTTCAGAAATGTGGAAAATGGTCCGATTTTAAATGTTTTATTTTTGAACGTCAGTTCACATTTGTAGGTGGATCATCAGTGTTAGAGCTAAAATTAGCATGTTTAAAGTGATTTTCATGCTTCAAGGGGCTCGGGAAGTGAATTAAACACTATTTGGAGGCATTTAATGTTCAAGCAAAAACGGCTGATTTTCGACAAAAGAGATAACACCCCCATTACGTCATGCTTCAGAAATGTGAAAAATGGTTCGATTTCAAATGTTTTATTTTTGAACGTCAGTTCACATTTGTAGGTGGATCATCAGTGTTAGAGCTAAAATTAGCATGTTTAAAGTTATTTTCATGCTTCCAGGGGCTCGGGAAGTGAATTAAATACTATTTGGAGGCATTTAATGTTCAAGCAAAAACGGCTGATTTTCGACAAAAGAGATAACACCCCCCCATTACGTCATGCTTCAGAAATGTGGAAAATGGTCCGATTTTAAATGTTTTATTTTTGAACGTCAGTTCACATTTGTAGGTGGATCATCAGTGTTAGAGCTAAAATTAGCATGTTTAAAGTGATTTTCATGCTTCCAGGGGCCCTAAACACAAGATTTATGGAATGGTTAAAAGTGCATGAAAATGGCCAATTTACTCACTCTGAGTTCTCAAAAAGGGTTTCTTCACCCCGGGAAGTTAATTAAATACCATTTGGAGGCATTTAATGTTCGAGCAAAAACGGCTGATTTTCGACAAAAGAGATAACACCCCCCCATTACGTCATGCTTCAGAAATGTGGAAAAAGGTCCGTTTTCAAATGTTTTATTTTTGAACGTCAGTTCACATTTGTAGGTGGATCATCAGTGTTAGAGCTAAAATTAGCATGTTTAAAGTGATTTTCATGCTTCCAGGGGCTCGGGAAGTGAATTAAATACTATTTGGAGGCATTTAATGTTCAAGCAAAAACGGCTGATATTCGACAAAAGAGATAACACCCCCCCATTACGTCATGCTTCAGAAATGTGGAAAATGGTCCATTTTCAAATGTTTTATTTTTGAACGTCAGTTCACATTTGTAGGTGGATCATCAGTGTTAGAGCTAAAATTAGCATGTTTAAAGTGATTTTCATGCTTCCAGGGGCTCAGGAAGTGAATTAAATACTATTTGGAGGCATTTAATGTTCAAGCAAAAACGGCTGATTTTTGACAAAAGAGATAACACCCCCCCATTACGTCATGCTTCAGAAATGTGGAAAATGGTCCGTTTTCAAATGTTTTTTTTTTGAACGTCAGTTCACATTTGTAGGTGGATCATCAGTGTTAGAGCTAAAATTAGCATGTTTAAAGTGATTTTCATGCTTCCAGGGGCTCGGGAAGTGAATTAAATACTATTTGGAGGCATTAAATGTTCAAGCAAAAACGGCTGATTTTCGACAAAAGAGATAACACCCCCCCATTACGTCATGCTTCAAAAATGTGGAAAATGGTCCAATTTTAAATGTTTTATTTTTGAACGTCAGTTCACATTTGTAGGTGGATCATCAGTGTTAGAGCTAAAATTAGCATGTTTAAAGTGATTTTCATGCTTCCAGGGGCCCTAAACACAAGATTTATGGAATGGTTAAAAGTGCATGAAAATGGCCAATTTACTCACTTTGAGTTCTCAAAAAGGGTTTCATCACCCCGGGAAGTTAATTAAATACCATTTAGAGGCATTTAATGTTCGAGCAAAAACGGCTGATTTTCGACAAAAGAGATAACACCCCCCCATTACGTCATGCTTCAGAAATGTGGAAAATGGTCCGTTTTCAAATGTTTTATTTTTGAACGTCAGTTCACATTTGTAGGTGGATCATCAGTGTTAGGGCTAAAATTTGCATGTTTAAAGTGATTTTCATGCTTCCAGGGGCCCTAAACACAAGATTTATGGAATGGTTAAAAGTGCATGAAAATGGCCAATTTACTCACTCTGAGTTCTCAAAAAGGGTTTCTTCACCCCGGGAAGTTAATTAAATACCATTTGGAGGCATTTAATGTTCAAGCAAAAACGGCTGATTTTCGACAAAAGAGATAACACCCCCCCATTACGTCATGCTTCAGAAATGTGGAAAATGGTCAGTTTTCAAATGTTTTATTTTTGAACGTCAGTTCACATTTGTAGGTGGATCATCAGTGTTAGAGCTAAAATTAGCATGTTTAAAGTGATTTTCTGCTTCCAAGGGCTCGGGAAGTGAATTAAATACTATTTGGAGGCATTTCATGTTCAAGCAAAAACGGCTGATTTTCGACAAAAGAGATAACACCCCCCCATTACGTCATGCTTCAGAAATGTGGAAAATGGTCAGTTTTCAAATGTTTTAATTTTGAACGTCAGTTCACATTTGTAGGTGGATCATCAGTGTTAGAGCTAAAATTAGCATGTTTAAAGTGATTTTCATGCTTCCAGGGGCTCGGGAAGTGAATTAAATACTATTTGGAGGCATTTAATGTTCAAGCAAAAACGGCTGATTTTCGACAAAAGAGATAACACCCCCCCATTACGTCATGCTTCAGAAATGTGGAAAATGGTCCGTTTTCAAATGTTTTTTTTTTAACGTCAGTTCACATTTGTAGGTGGATCATCAGTGTTAGAGCTAAAATTAGCATGTTTAAAGTGATTTTTATGCTTCCAGGGGCTCGGGAAGTGAATTAAATTCTATTTGGAGGCATTTAATGTTCAAGCAAAAACGGCTGATTTTCGACAAAAGAGATAACACCCCCCCCCCATTACGTCATGCTTCAGAAATGTGGAAAATGGTCCGTTTTCAAATGTTTTATTTTTGAACGTCAGTTCACATTTGTAGGTGGATCATCAGTGTTAGAGCTAAAATTAGCATGTTTAAAGTGATTTTCATGCTTCCAGGGGCTCGGGAAGTGAATTAAATACTATTTGGAGGCATTTAATGTTCAAGCAAAAACGGCTGATTTTCGACAAAAGAGATAACACCCCCCCCCCATTACGTCATGCTTCAGAAATGTGGAAAATGGTCCATTTTCAAATGTTTTATTTTTGAACGACAGTTCACATTTGTAGGTGGATCATCAGTGTTAGAGCTAAAATTAGCATGTTTAAAGTGATTTTCATGCTTCCAGGGGCTCGGGAAGTGAATTAAATACTATTTGGAGGCATTTAATGTTCAAGCAAAAACGGCTGATTTTCGACAAAAGAGATAACACCCCCCCATTACGTCATGCTTCAGAAATGTGGAAAATGGTCCCATTTTAAATGTTTTATTTTTGAACGTCAGTTCACATTTGTAGGTGGATCATCAGTGTTAAAGCTAAAATTAGCATGTTGAAAGTGATTTTCATGCTTCCAGGGGCCCTAAACACAAGATTTATGGAATGGTTAAAAGTGCATGAAAATGGCCAATTTACTCACTCTGAGTTCTCAAAAAGGGTTTCATCACCCCGGGAAGTTAATTAAATACCATTTGGAGGCATTTAATGTTCAAGCAAAAACAGCTGATTTTCGACAAAAGAGATAACACCCCCCCATTACGTCATGCATCCGAAATGTGGAAAATGGTCCATTTTCAAATGTTTTATTTTTGAACGTCAGTTCACATTTGTAGGTGGATCATCAGTGTTAGAGCTAAAATTAGCATGTTTAAAGTGATTTTCATGCTTCCAGGGGCCCTAAACACAAGATTTATGGAATGGTTAAAAGTGCATGAAAATGGCCAATTTTCTCACTCTGAGTTCTCAAAAAGGGTTTCTTCACCCCGGGAAGTTAATTAAATACCATTTGGAGGCATTTAATGTTCGAGCAAAAACGGCTGATTTTCGACAAAAGAGATAACACCCCCCCGTTACATCATGCTTCAGAAATGTGGAAAATGGTCCGTTTTCAAATGTTTTATTTTTGAACGTCAGTTCACATTTGTAGGTGGATCATCAGAGTTAGAGCTAAAATTAGCATGTTTAAAGTGATTTTCATGCTTCCAGGGGCCCTAAACACAAGATTTATGGAATGGTTAAAAGTGCATGAAAATGGTCAATTTACTCACTCTGAGTTCTCAAAAAGGGTTTCTTCACCCCGGGAAGTTAATTAGATACCATTTGGAGGCATTTAATGTTCAAACGAAAACGGCTGATTTTTGACAAAAGAGATAACACCCCCCCATTACGTCATGCTTCAGAAATGTGGAAAATGGTCCATATTCAAATGTTTTATTTTTGAACGTCAGTTCACATTTTTAGGTGGATCATCAGTGTTAGAGCTAAAATTAGCATGTTTAAAGTGATTTTCATGCTTCCAGGGGCTCGGGAAGTGAATTAAATACTATTTGGAGGCATTTAATGTTCAAGCAAAAACGGCTGATTTTCGACAAAAGAGATAACACCCCCCCCCCCATTACGTCATGCTTCAGAAATGTGGAAAATGGTCCATTTTCAAATGTTTTATTTTTGAACGACAGTTCACATTTGTAGGTGGATCATCAGTGTTAGAGCTAAAATTAGCATGTTTAAAGTGATTTTCATGCTTCCAGGGGCTCGGGAAGTGAATTAAATACTATTTGGAGGCATTTAATGTTCAAGCAAAAACGGCTGATTTTCGACAAAAGAGATAACACCCCCCCATTACGTCATGCTTCAGAAATGTGGAAAATGGTCCCATTTTAAATGTTTTATTTTTGAATGTCAGTTCACATTTGTAGGTGGATCATCAGTGTTAGAGCTAAAATTGGCATGTTTAAAGTGATTTTCATGCTTCCAGGGGCCCTAAAGAAAACATTTGTGGAATGGTTAAAAATGCATGAAAATGGCCAATTTACTCACTCTGAGTTCCCAAAAAGGGTTTCTTCACCCCGGGAAGTTAATTAAATACCATTTGGAGGCATTTAATGTTCAAGCAAAAACGGCTGATTTTCGACAAAAGAGATAACACCCCCCCATTACGTCATGCTTCAGAAATGTGGAAAATGGTCCGTTTTCAAATGTTTTATTTTTGAACGTCAGTTCACATTTGTAGGTGGATCATCAGTGTTAGAGCTAAAATTAGCATGTTTAAAATGATTTTCATGCTTCCAGGGGCCCTAAACACAAGATTTATGGAATGGTTAAAAGTGCATGAAAATGGCCAATTTACTCACTCTGAGTTCTCAAAAAGGGTTTCTTCACCCCGGGAAGTTAATTAAATACCATTTGGAGGCATTTAATGTTCGAGCAAAAACGGCTGATTTTCGACAAAAGAGATAACCCCCCCCCCCCATTACGTCATGCCTCAGAAATGTGGAAAATGGTCCGTTTTCAAATGTTGTATTTTTGAACGTCAGTTCACATTTGTAGGTGGATCATCAGTGTTAGAGCTAAAATTAGCATGTTTAAAGTGATTTTCATGCTTCCAGGGGCTCGGGAAGTGAATTAAATACTATTTGGAGGCATTTAATGTTCAAGCAAAAACGGCTGATTTTCGACAAAAGAGATAACACCCCCCCATTACGTCATGCTTCAGAAATGTGGAAAATGGTCCATTTTCAAATGTTTTATTTTTGAACGTCAGTTCACATTTGTAGGTGGATCATCAGTGTTAGAGCTAAAATTAGCATGTTTAAAGTGATTTTCATGCTTCCAGGGGCTCGGGAAGTGAATTAAATACTATTTGGAGGCATTTAATGTTCAAGCAAAAACGGCTGATTTTCGACAAAAGAGATAACACCCCCCCATTACGTCATGCTTCAGAAATGTGGAAAATGGTCCGATTTTAAATGTTTTATTTTTGAACGTCAGTTCACATTTGTAGGTGGATCATCAGTGTTAGAGCTAAAATTAGCATGTTTAAAGTGATTTTCATGCTTCCAGGGGCTCGGGAAGTGAATTAAACACTATTTGGAGGCATTTAATGTTCAAGCAAAAACGGCTGATTTTCGACAAAAGAGATAACACCCCCATTACGTCATGCTTCAGAAATGTGAAAAATGGTTCGATTTCAAATGTTTTATTTTTGAACGTCAGTTCACATTTGTAGGTGGATCATCAGTGTTAGAGCTAAAATTAGCATGTTTAAAGTGATTTTCATGCTTCCAGGGGCTCGGGAAGTGAATTAAATACTATTTGGAGGCATTTAATGTTCAAGCAAAAACGGCTGATTTTCGACAAAAGAGATAACACCCCCCCATTACGTCATGCTTCAGAAATGTGGAAAATGGTCCGATTTTAAATGTTTTATTTTTGAACGTCAGTTCACATTTGTAGGTGGATCATCAGTGTTAGAGCTAAAATTAGCATGTTTAAAGTGATTTTCATGCTTCCTGGGGCCCTAAACACAAGATTTATGGAATGGTTAAAAGTGCATGAAAATGGCCAATTTACTCACTCTGAGTTCTCAAAAAGGGTTTCTTCACCCCGGGAAGTTAATTAAATACCATTTGGAGGCATTTAATGTTCGAGCAAAAACGGCTGATTTTCGACAAAAGAGATAACACCCCCCCCATTACGTCATGCTTCAGAAATGTGGAAAAAGGTCCGTTTTCAAATGTTTTATTTTTGAACGTCAGTTCACATTTGTAGGTGGATCATCAGTGTTAGAGCTAAAATTAGCATGTTTAAAGTGATTTTCATGCTTCCAGGGGCTCGGGAAGTGAATTAAATACTATTTGGAGGCATTTAATGTTCAAGCAAAAACGGCTGATATTCGACAAAAGAGATAACACCCCCCCATTACGTCATGCTTCAGAAATGTGGAAAATGGTCCGTTTTCAAATGTTTTATTTTTGAACGTCAGTTCACATTTGTAGGTGGATCATCAGTGTTAGAGCTAAAATTAGCATGTTTAAAGTGATTTTCATGCTTCCAGGGGCCCTAAACACAAGATTTATGGAATGGTTAAAAGTGCATGAAAATGGCCAATTTACTCACTTTGAGTTCTCAAAAAGGGTTTCATCACCCCGGGAAGTTAATTAAATACCATTTAGAGGCATTTAATGTTCGAGCAAAAACGGCTGATTTTCGACAAAAGGGATAACACCCCCCCATTACGTCATGCTTCAGAAATGTGGAAAATGGTCCGTTTTCAAATGTTTTATTTTTGAACGTCAGTTCACATTTGTAGGTGGATCATCAGTGTTAGGGCTAAAATTAGCATGTTTAAAGTGATTTTCATGCTTCCAGGGGCCCTAAACACAAGATTTATGGAATGGTTAAAAGTGCATGAAAATGGCCAATTTACTCACTCTGAGTTCTCAAAAAGGGTTTCTTCACCCCGGGAAGTTAATTAAATACCATTTGGAGGCATTTAATGTTCAAGCAAAAACGGCTGATTTTCGACAAAAGTGATAACACCCCCCCCATTACGTCATGCTTCAGAAATGTGGAAAAAGGTCCGTTTTCAAATGTTTTATTTTTGAACGTCAGTTCACATTTGTAGGTGGATCATCAGTGTTAGAGCTAAAATTAGCATGTTTAAAGTGATTTTCATGCTTCCAGGGGCTCGGGAAGTGAATTAAATACTATTTGGAGGCATTTAATGTTCAAGCAAAAACGGCTGATATTCGACAAAAGAGATAACACCCCCCCATTACGTCATGCTTCAGAAATGTGGAAAATGGTCCGTTTTCAAATGTTTTATTTTTGAACGTCAGTTCACATTTGTAGGTGGATCATCAGTGTTAGAGCTAAAATTAGCATGTTTAAAGTGATTTTCATGCTTCCAGGGGCCCTAAACACAAGATTTATGGAATGGTTAAAAGTGCATGAAAATGGCCAATTTACTCACTTTGAGTTCTCAAAAAGGGTTTCATCACCCCGGGAAGTTAATTAAATACCATTTAGAGGCATTTAATGTTCGAGCAAAAACGGCTGATTTTCGACAAAAGAGATAACACCCCCCATTACGTCATGCTTCAGAAATGTGGAAAATGGTCCGTTTTCAAATGTTTTATTTTTGAACGTCAGTTCACATTTGTAGGTGGATCATCAGTGTTAGGGCTAAAATTAGCATGTTTAAAGTGATTTTCATGCTTCCAGGGGCCCTAAACACAAGATTTATGGAATGGTTAAAAGTGCATGAAAATGGCCAATTTACTCACTCTGAGTTCTCAAAAAGGGTTTCTTCACCCCGGGAAGTTAATTAAATACCATTTGGAGGCATTTAATGTTCAAGCAAAAACGGCTGATTTTCGACAAAAGAGATAACACCCCCCCATTACGTCATGCTTCAGAAATGTGGAAAATGGTCAGTTTTCAAATGTTTTATTTTTGAACGTCAGTTCACATTTGTAGGTGGATCATCAGTGTTAGAGCTAAAATTAGCATGTTTAAAGTGATTTTCTGCTTCCAAGGGCTCGGGAAGTGAATTAAATACTATTTGGAGGCATTTCATGTTCAAGCAAAAACGGCTGATTTTCGACAAAAGAGATAACACCCCCCCATTACGTCATGCTTCAGAAATGTGGAAAATGGTCAGTTTTCAAATGTTTTAATTTTGAACGTCAGTTCACATTTGTAGGTGGATCATCAGTGTTAGAGCTAAAATTAGCATGTTTAAAGTGATTTTCATGCTTCCAGGGGCTTGGGAAGTTAATTAAATACCATTTAGAGGCATTTAATGTTCGAGCAAAAACGGCTGATTTTCGACAAAAGAGATAACACCCCCCCATTACGTCATGCTTCAGAAATGTGGAAAATGGTCCGTTTTCAAATGTTTTATTTTTGAACGTCAGTTCACATTTGTAGGTGGATCATCAGTGTTAGGGCTAAAATTAGCATGTTTAAAGTGATTTTCATGCTTCCAGGGGCCCTAAAGACAAGATTTATGGAATGGTTAAAAGTGCATGAAAATGGCCAATTTACTCACTCTGAGTTCTCAAAAAGGGTTTCTTCACCCCGGGAAGTTAATTAAATACCATTTGGAGGCATTTAATGTTCAAGCAAAAACGGCTGATTTTCGACAAAAGAGATAACACCCCCCCCATTACGTCATGCTTCAGAAATGTGGAAAAAGGTCCGTTTTCAAATGTTTTATTTTTGAACGTCAGTTCACATTTGTAGGTGGATCATCAGTGTTAGAGCTAAAATTAGCATGTTTAAAATGATTTTCATGCTTCCAGGGGCCCTAAACACAAGATTTATGGAATGGTTAAAAGTGCATGAAAATGGCCAATTTACTCACTCTGAGTTCTCAAAAAGGGTTTCTTCACCCCGGGAAGTTAATTAAATACCATTTGGAGGCATTTAATGTTCGAGCAAAAACGGCTGATTTTCGACAAAAGAGATAACCCCCCCCCTCATTACGTCATGCCTCAGAAATGTGGAAAATGGTCCGTTTTCAAATGTTGTATTTTTGAACGTCAGTTCACATTTGTAGGTGGATCATCAGTGTTAGAGCTAAAATTAGCATGTTTAAAGTGATTTTCATGCTTCCAGGGGCTCGGGAAGTGAATTAAATACTATTTGGAGGCATTTAATGTTCAAGCAAAAACGGCTGATTTTCGACAAAAGAGATAACACCCCCCCATTACGTCATGCTTCAGAAATGTGGAAAATGGTCCATTTTCAAATGTTTTATTTTTGAACGTCAGTTCACATTTGTAGGTGGATCATCAGTGTTAGAGCTAAAATTAGCATGTTTAAAGTGATTTTCATGCTTCCAGGGGCTCGGGAAGTGAATTAAATACTATTTGGAGGCATTTAATGTTCAAGCAAAAACGGCTGATTTTCGACAAAAGAGATAACACCCCCCCATTACGTCATGCTTCAGAAATGTGGAAAATGGTCCGATTTTAAATGTTTTATTTTTGAACGTCAGTTCACATTTGTAGGTGGATCATCAGTGTTAGAGCTAAAAATAGCATGTTTAAAGTGATTTTCATGCTTCCAGGGGCTCGGAAAGTGAATTAAACACTATTTGGAGGCATTTAATGTTCAAGCAAAAACGGCTGATTTTCGACAAAAGAGATAACACCCCCATTACGTCATGCTTCAGAAATGTGAAAAATGGTTCGATTTCAAATGTTTTATTTTTGAACGTCAGTTCACATTTGTAGGTGGATCATCAGTGTTAGAGCTAAAATTAGCATGTTTAAAGTGATTTTCATGCTTCCAGGGGCTCGGGAAGTGAATTAAATACTATTTGGAGGCATTTAATGTTCAAGCAAAAACGGCTGATTTTCGACAAAAGAGATAACACCCCCCCCATTACGTCATGCTTCAGAAATGTGGAAAATGGTCCGATTTTAAATGTTTTATTTTTGAACGTCAGTTCACATTTGTAGGTGGATCATCAGTGTTAGAGCTAAAATTAGCATGTTTAAAGTGATTTTCATGCTTCCTGGGGCCCTAAACACAAGATTTATGGAATGGTTAAAAGTGCATGAAAATGGCCAATTTACTCACTCTGAGTTCTCAAAAAGGGTTTCTTCACCCCGGGAAGTTAATTAAATACCATTTGGAGGCATTTAATGTTCGAGCAAAAACGGCTGATTTTCGACAAAAGAGATAACACCCCCCCCATTACGTCATGCTTCAGAAATGTGGAAAAAGGTCCGTTTTCAAATGTTTTATTTTTGAACGTCAGTTCACATTTGTAGGTGGATCATCAGTGTTAGAGCTAAAATTAGCATGTTTAAAGTGATTTTCATGCTTCCAGGGGCTCGGGAAGTGAATTAAATACTATTTGGAGGCATTTAATGTTCAAGCAAAAACGGCTGATATTCGACAAAAGAGATAACACCCCCCCATTACGTCATGCTTCAGAAATGTGGAAAATGGTCCGTTTTCAAATGTTTTATTTTTGAACGTCAGTTCACATTTGTAGGTGGATCATCAGTGTTAGAGCTAAAATTAGCATGTTTAAAGTGATTTTCATGCTTCCAGGGGCCCTAAACACAAGATTTATGGAATGGTTAAAAGTGCATGAAAATGGCCAATTTACTCACTTTGAGTTCTCAAAAAGGGTTTCATCACCCCGGGAAGTTAATTAAATACCATTTAGAGGCATTTAATGTTCGAGCAAAAACGGCTGATTTTCGACAAAAGGGATAACACCCCCCCATTACGTCATGCTTCAGAAATGTGGAAAATGGTCCGTTTTCAAATGTTTTATTTTTGAACGTCAGTTCACATTTGTAGGTGGATCATCAGTGTTAGGGCTAAAATTAGCATGTTTAAAGTGATTTTCATGCTTCCAGGGGCCTAAACACAAGATTTATGGAATGGTTAAAAGTGCATGAAAATGGCCAATTTACTCACTCTGAGTTCTCAAAAAGGGTTTCTTCACCCCGGGAAGTTAATTAAATACCATTTGGAGGCATTTAATGTTCAAGCAAAAACGGCTGATTTTCGACAAAAGTGATAACACCCCCCCCATTACGTCATGCTTCAGAAATGTGGAAAAAGGTCCGTTTTCAAATGTTTTATTTTTGAACGTCAGTTCACATTTGTAGGTGGATCATCAGTGTTAGAGCTAAAATTAGCATGTTTAAAGTGATTTTCTGCTTCCAAGGGCTCGGGAAGTGAATTAAATACTATTTGGAGGCATTTCATGTTCAAGCAAAAACGGCTGATTTTCGACAAAAGAGATAACACCCCCCCATTACGTCATGCTTCAGAAATGTGGAAAATGGTCAGTTTTCAAATGTTTTAATTTTGAACGTCAGTTCACATTTGTAGGTGGATCATCAGTGTTAGAGCTAAAATTAGCATGTTTAAAGTGATTTTCATGCTTCCAGGGGCTCGGGAAGTGAATTAAATACTATTTGGAGGCATTTAATGTTCAAGCAAAAACGGCTGATTTTCGACAAAAGAGATAACACCCCCCCATTACGTCATGCTTCAGAAATGTGGAAAATGGTCCGTTTTCAAATGTTTTTTTTTTAACGTCAGTTCACATTTGTAGGTGGATCATCAGTGTTAGAGCTAAAATTAGCATGTTTAAAGTGATTTTTATGCTTCCAGGGGCTCGGGAAGTGAATTAAATTCTATTTGGAGGCATTTAATGTTCAAGCAAAAACGGCTGATTTTCGACAAAAGAGATACCCCCCCATTACGTCATGCTTCAGAAATGTGGAAAATGATCCGATTTTAAATGTTTTATTTTTGAACGTCAGTTCACATTTGTAGGTGGATCATCAGTGTTAGAGCTAAAATTAGCATGTTTAAAGTGATTTTCATGCTTCCAGGGGCTCGGGAAGTGAATTAAATACTATTTGGAGGCATTTAATGTTCAAGCAAAAACGGCTGATTTTCGACAAAAGAGATAACACCCCCCCATTACGTCATGCTTCAGAAATGTGGAAAATGGTCCGATTTTAAATGTTTTATTTTTGAACGTCAGTTCACATTTGTAGGTGGATCTTCAGTGTTAGGGCTAAAATTAGCATGTTTAAAGTGATTTTCATGCTTCCAGGGGCCCTAAACACAAGATTTATGGAATGGTAAAAAGTGCATGAAAATGGCCAATTTACTCACTCTGAGTTCTCAAAAAGGGTTTCTTCACCCTGGGAAGTTAATTAAATACCATTTGGAGGCATTTAATGTTCGAGCAAAAACGGCTGATTTTCGACAAAAGAGATAACACCCCCCGTTACATCATGCTTCAGAAATGTGGAAAATGGTCCATATTCAAATGTTTTATTTTTGAACGTCAGTTCACATTTTTAGGTGGATCATCAGTGTTAGAGCTAAAATTAGCATGTTTAAAGTGATTTTCATGCTTCCAGGGGCTCGGGAAGTGAATTAAATACTATTTGGAGGCATTTAATGTTCAAGCAAAAACGGCTGATTTTCGACAAAAGAGATAACACCCCCCCCCCCCCATTACGTCATGCTTCAGAAATGTGGAAAATGGTCCATTTTCAAATGTTTTATTTTTGAACGACAGTTCACATTTGTAGGTGGATCATCAGTGTTAGAGCTAAAATTAGCATGTTTAAAGTGATTTTCATGCTTCCAGGGGCTCGGGAAGTGAATTAAATACTATTTGGAGGCATTTAATGTTCAAGCAAAAACGGCTGATTTTCGACAAAAGAGATAACACCCCCCCATTACGTCATGCTTCAGAAATGTGGAAAATGGTCCCATTTTAAATGTTTTATTTTTGAACGTCAGTTCACATTTGTAGGTGGATCATCAGTGTTAAAGCTAAAATTAGCATGTTGAAAGTGATTTTCATGCTTCCAGGGGCCCTAAACACAAGATTTATGGAATGGTTAAAAGTGCATGAAAATGGCCAATTTACTCACTCTGAGTTCTCAAAAAGGGTTTCATCACCCCGGGAAGTTAATTAAATACCATTTGGAGGCATTTAATGTTCAAGCAAAAACAGCTGATTTTCGACAAAAGAGATAACACCCCCCTATTACGTCATGCATCCGAAATGTGGAAAATGGTCCATTTTCAAATGTTTTATTTTTGAACGTCAGTTCACATTTGTAGGTGGATCATCAGTGTTAGAGCTAAAATTAGCATGTTTAAAGTGATTTTCATGCTTCCAGGGGCCCTAAACACAAGATTTATGGAATGGTTAAAAGTGCATGAAAATGGCCAATTTACTCACTCTGAGTTCTCAAAAAGGGTTTCTTCACCCCGGGAAGTTAATTAAATACCATTTGGAGGCATTTAATGTTCGAGCAAAAACGGCTGATTTTCGACAAAAGAGATAACACCCCCCCGTTACATCATGCTTCAGAAATGTGGAAAATGGTCCGTTTTCAAATGTTTTATTTTTGAACGTCAGTTCACATTTGTAGGTGGATCATCAGAGTTAGAGCTAAAATTAGCATGTTTAAAGTGATTTTCATGCTTCCAGGGGCCCTAAACACAAGATTTATGGAATGGTTAAAAGTGCATGAAAATGGTCAATTTACTCACTCTGAGTTCTCAAAAAGGGTTTCTTCACCCCGGGAAGTTAATTAGATACCATTTGGAGGCATTTAATGTTCAAACGAAAACGGCTGATTTTTGACAAAAGAGATAACACCCCCCCATTACGTCATGCTTCAGAAATGTGGAAAATGGTCCATATTCAAATGTTTTATTTTTGAACGTCAGTTCACATTTTTAGGTGGATCATCAGTGTTAGAGCTAAAATTAGCATGTTTAAAGTGATTTTCATGCTTCCAGGGGCTCGGGAAGTGAATTAAATACTATTTGGAGGCATTTAATGTTCAAGCAAAAACGGCTGATTTTCGACAAAAGAGATAACACCCCCCCCCCCATTACGTCATGCTTCAGAAATGTGGAAAATGGTCCATTTTCAAATGTTTTATTTTTGAACGACAGTTCACATTTGTAGGTGGATCATCAGTGTTAGAGCTAAAATTAGCATGTTTAAAGTGATTTTCATGCTTCCAGGGGCTCCGGAAGTGAATTAAATACTATTTGGAGGCATTTAATGTTCAAGCAAAAACGGCTGATTTTCGACAAAAGAGATAACACCCCCCCATTACGTCATGCTTCAGAAATGTGGAAAATGGTCCCATTTTAAATGTTTTATTTTTGAATGTCAGTTCACATTTGTAGGTGGATCATCAGTGTTAGAGCTAAAATTGGCATGTTTAAAGTGATTTTCATGCTTCCAGGGGCCCTAAAGAAAACATTTGTGGAATGGTTAAAAATGCATGAAAATGGCCAATTTACTCACTCTGAGTTCCCAAAAAGGGTTTCTTCACCCCGGGAAGTTAATTAAATACCATTTGGAGGCATTTAATGTTCAAGCAAAAACGGCTGATTTTCGACAAAAGAGATAACACCCCCCCATTACGTCATGCTTCAGAAATGTGGAAAATGGTCCGTTTTCAAATGTTTTATTTTTGAACGTCAGTTCACATTTGTAGGTGGATCATCAGTGTTAGAGCTAAAATTAGCATGTTTAAAATGATTTTCATGCTTCCAGGGGCCCTAAACACAAGATTTATGGAATGGTTAAAAGTGCATGAAAATGGCCAATTTACTCACTCTGAGTTCTCAAAAAGGGTTTCTTCACCCCGGGAAGTTAATTAAATACCATTTGGAGGCATTTAATGTTCGAGCAAAAACGGCTGATTTTCGACAAAAGAGATAACCCCCCCCCCATTACGTCATGCCTCAGAAATGTGGAAAATGGTCCGTTTTCAAATGTTGTATTTTTGAACGTCAGTTCACATTTGTAGGTGGATCATCAGTGTTAGAGCTAAAATTAGCATGTTTAAAGTGATTTTCATGCTTCCAGGGGCTCGGGAAGTGAATTAAATACTATTTGGAGGCATTTAATGTTCAAGCAAAAACGGCTGATTTTCGACAAAAGAGATAACACCCCCCCATTACGTCATGCTTCAGAAATGTGGAAAATGGTCCATTTTCAAATGTTTTATTTTTGAACGTCAGTTCACATTTGTAGGTGGATCATCAGTGTTAGAGCTAAAATTAGCATGTTTAAAGTGATTTTCATGCTTCCAGGGGCTCGGGAAGTGAATTAAATACTATTTGGAGGCATTTAATGTTCAAGCAAAAACGGCTGATTTTCGACAAAAGAGATAACACCCCCCCATTACGTCATGCTTCAGAAATGTGGAAAATGGTCCGATTTTAAATGTTTTATTTTTGAACGTCAGTTCACATTTGTAGGTGGATCATCAGTGTTAGAGCTAAAATTAGCATGTTTAAAGTGATTTTCATGCTTCCAGGGGCTCGGGAAGTGAATTAAACACTATTTGGAGGCATTTAATGTTCAAGCAAAAACGGCTGATTTTCGACAAAAGAGATAACACCCCCATTACGTCATGCTTCAGAAATGTGAAAAATGGTTCGATTTCAAATGTTTTATTTTTGAACGTCAGTTCACATTTGTAGGTGGATCATCAGTGTTAGAGCTAAAATTAGCATGTTTAAAGTGATTTTCATGCTTCCAGGGGCTCGGGAAGTGAATTAAATACTATTTGGAGGCATTTAATGTTCAAGCAAAAACGGCTGATTTTCGACAAAAGAGATAACACCCCCCCATTACGTCATGCTTCAGAAATGTGGAAAATGGTCCGATTTTAAATGTTTTATTTTTGAACGTCAGTTCACATTTGTAGGTGGATCATCAGTGTTAGAGCTAAAATTAGCATGTTTAAAGTGATTTTCATGCTTCCAGGGGCCCTAAACACAAGATTTATGGAATGGTTAAAAGTGCATGAAAATGGCCAATTTACTCACTTTGAGTTCTCAAAAAGGGTTTCATCACCCCGGGAAGTTAATTAAATACCATTTAGAGGCATTTAATGTTCGAGCAAAAACGGCTGATTTTCGACAAAAGGGATAACACCCCCCCATTACGTCATGCTTCAGAAATGTGGAAAATGGTCCGTTTTCAAATGTTTTATTTTTGAACGTCAGTTCACATTTGTAGGTGGATCATCAGTGTTAGGGCTAAAATTAGCATGTTTAAAGTGATTTTCATGCTTCCAGGGGCCCTAAACACAAGATTTATGGAATGGTTAAAAGTGCATGAAAATGGCCAATTTACTCACTCTGAGTTCTCAAAAAGGGTTTCTTCACCCCGGGAAGTTAATTAAATACCATTTGGAGGCATTTAATGTTCAAGCAAAAACGGCTGATTTTCGACAAAAGTGATAACACCCCCCCCATTACGTCATGCTTCAGAAATGTGGAAAAAGGTCCGTTTTCAAATGTTTTATTTTTGAACGTCAGTTCACATTTGTAGGTGGATCATCAGTGTTAGAGCTAAAATTAGCATGTTTAAAGTGATTTTCATGCTTCCAGGGGCTCGGGAAGTGAATTAAATACTATTTGGAGGCATTTAATGTTCAAGCAAAAACGGCTGATATTCGACAAAAGAGATAACACCCCCCCATTACGTCATGCTTCAGAAATGTGGAAAATGGTCCGTTTTCAAATGTTTTATTTTTGAACGTCAGTTCACATTTGTAGGTGGATCATCAGTGTTAGAGCTAAAATTAGCATGTTTAAAGTGATTTTCATGCTTCCAGGGGCCCTAAACACAAGATTTATGGAATGGTTAAAAGTGCATGAAAATGGCCAATTTACTCACTTTGAGTTCTCAAAAAGGGTTTCATCACCCCGGGAAGTTAATTAAATACCATTTAGAGGCATTTAATGTTCGAGCAAAAACGGCTGATTTTCGACAAAAGAGATAACACCCCCCATTACGTCATGCTTCAGAAATGTGGAAAATGGTCCGTTTTCAAATGTTTTATTTTTGAACGTCAGTTCACATTTGTAGGTGGATCATCAGTGTTAGGGCTAAAATTAGCATGTTTAAAGTGATTTTCATGCTTCCAGGGGCCCTAAACACAAGATTTATGGAATGGTTAAAAGTGCATGAAAATGGCCAATTTACTCACTCTGAGTTCTCAAAAAGGGTTTCTTCACCCCGGGAAGTTAATTAAATACCATTTGGAGGCATTTAATGTTCAAGCAAAAACGGCTGATTTTCGACAAAAGAGATAACACCCCCCCATTACGTCATGCTTCAGAAATGTGGAAAATGGTCAGTTTTCAAATGTTTTATTTTTGAACGTCAGTTCACATTTGTAGGTGGATCATCAGTGTTAGAGCTAAAATTAGCATGTTTAAAGTGATTTTCTGCTTCCAAGGGCTCGGGAAGTGAATTAAATACTATTTGGAGGCATTTCATGTTCAAGCAAAAACGGCTGATTTTCGACAAAAGAGATAACACCCCCCCCATTACGTCATGCTTCAGAAATGTGGAAAATGGTCAGTTTTCAAATGTTTTAATTTTGAACGTCAGTTCACATTTGTAGGTGGATCATCAGTGTTAGAGCTAAAATTAGCATGTTTAAAGTGATTTTCATGCTTCCAGGGGCTTGGGAAGTTAATTAAATACCATTTAGAGGCATTTAATGTTCGAGCAAAAATGGCTGATTTTCGACAAAAGAGATAACACCCCCCCATTACGTCATGCTTCAGAAATGTGGAAAATGGTCCGTTTTCAAATGTTTTATTTTTGAACGTCAGTTCACATTTGTAGGTGGATCATCAGTGTTAGGGCTAAAATTAGCATGTTTAAAGTGATTTTCATGCTTCCAGGGGCCCTAAAGACAAGATTTATGGAATGGTTAAAAGTGCATGAAAATGGCCAATTTACTCACTCTGAGTTCTCAAAAAGGGTTTCTTCACCCCGGGAAGTTAATTAAATACCATTTGGAGGCATTTAATGTTCAAGCAAAAACGGCTGATTTTCGACAAAAGAGATAACACCCCCCCCATTACGTCATGCTTCAGAAATGTGGAAAAAGGTCCGTTTTCAAATGTTTTATTTTTGAACGTCAGTTCACATTTGTAGGTGGATCATCAGTGTTAGAGCTAAAATTAGCATGTTTAAAATGATTTTCATGCTTCCAGGGGCCCTAAACACAAGATTTATGGAATGGTTAAAAGTGCATGAAAATGGCCAATTTACTCACTCTGAGTTCTCAAAAAGGGTTTCTTCACCCCGGGAAGTTAATTAAATACCATTTGGAGGCATTTAATGTTCGAGCAAAAACGGCTGATTTTCGACAAAAGAGATAACCCCCCCCCCCATTACGTCATGCCTCAGAAATGTGGAAAATGGTCCGTTTTCAAATGTTGTATTTTTGAACGTCAGTTCACATTTGTAGGTGGATCATCAGTGTTAGAGCTAAAATTAGCATGTTTAAAGTGATTTTCATGCTTCCAGGGGCTCGGGAAGTGAATTAAATACTATTTGGAGGCATTTAATGTTCAAGCAAAAACGGCTGATTTTCGACAAAAGAGATAACACCCCCCCATTACGTCATGCTTCAGAAATGTGGAAAATGGTCCATTTTCAAATGTTTTATTTTTGAACGTCAGTTCACATTTGTAGGTGGATCATCAGTGTTAGAGCTAAAATTAGCATGTTTAAAGTGATTTTCATGCTTCCAGGGGCTCGGGAAGTGAATTAAATACTATTTGGAGGCATTTAATGTTCAAGCAAAAACGGCTGATTTTCGACAAAAGAGATAACACCCCCCCATTACGTCATGCTTCAGAAATGTGGAAAATGGTCCGATTTTAAATGTTTTATTTTTGAACGTCAGTTCACATTTGTAGGTGGATCATCAGTGTTAGAGCTAAAAATAGCATGTTTAAAGTGATTTTCATGCTTCCAGGGGCTCGGAAAGTGAATTAAACACTATTTGGAGGCATTTAATGTTCAAGCAAAAACGGCTGATTTTCGACAAAAGAGATAACACCCCCATTACGTCATGCTTCAGAAATGTGAAAAATGGTTCGATTTCAAATGTTTTATTTTTGAACGTCAGTTCACATTTGTAGGTGGATCATCAGTGTTAGAGCTAAAATTAGCATGTTTAAAGTGATTTTCATGCTTCCAGGGGCTCGGGAAGTGAATTAAATACTATTTGGAGGCATTTAATGTTCAAGCAAAAACGGCTGATTTTCGACAAAAGAGATAACACCCCCCCATTACGTCATGCTTCAGAAATGTGGAAAATGGTCCGATTTTAAATGTTTTATTTTTGAACGTCAGTTCACATTTGTAGGTGGATCATCAGTGTTAGAGCTAAAATTAGCATGTTTAAAGTGATTTTCATGCTTCCTGGGGCCCTAAACACAAGATTTATGGAATGGTTAAAAGTGCATGAAAATGGCCAATTTACTCACTCTGAGTTCTCAAAAAGGGTTTCTTCACCCCGGGAAGTTAATTAAATACCATTTGGAGGCATTTAATGTTCGAGCAAAAACGGCTGATTTTCGACAAAAGAGATAACACCCCCCCCATTACGTCATGCTTCAGAAATGTGGAAAAAGGTCCGTTTTCAAATGTTTTATTTTTGAACGTCAGTTCACATTTGTAGGTGGATCATCAGTGTTAGAGCTAAAATTAGCATGTTTAAAGTGATTTTCATGCTTCCAGGGGCTCGGGAAGTGAATTAAATACTATTTGGAGGCATTTAATGTTCAAGCAAAAACGGCTGATATTCGACAAAAGAGATAACACCCCCCCATTACGTCATGCTTCAGAAATGTGGAAAATGGTCCGTTTTCAAATGTTTTATTTTTGAACGTCAGTTCACATTTGTAGGTGGATCATCAGTGTTAGAGCTAAAATTAGCATGTTTAAAGTGATTTTCATGCTTCCAGGGGCCCTAAACACAAGATTTATGGAATGGTTAAAAGTGCATGAAAATGGCCAATTTACTCACTTTGAGTTCTCAAAAAGGGTTTCATCACCCCGGGAAGTTAATTAAATACCATTTAGAGGCATTTAATGTTCGAGCAAAAACGGCTGATTTTCGACAAAAGGGATAACACCCCCCCATTACGTCATGCTTCAGAAATGTGGAAAATGGTCCGTTTTCAAATGTTTTATTTTTGAACGTCAGTTCACATTTGTAGGTGGATCATCAGTGTTAGGGCTAAAATTAGCATGTTTAAAGTGATTTTCATGCTTCCAGGGGCCCTAAACACAAGATTTATGGAATGGTTAAAAGTGCATGAAAATGGCCAATTTACTCACTCTGAGTTCTCAAAAAGGGTTTCTTCACCCCGGGAAGTTAATTAAATACCATTTGGAGGCATTTAATGTTCAAGCAAAAACGGCTGATTTTCGACAAAAGTGATAACACCCCCCCCATTACGTCATGCTTCAGAAATGTGGAAAAAGGTCCGTTTTCAAATGTTTTATTTTTGAACGTCAGTTCACATTTGTAGGTGGATCATCAGTGTTAGAGCTAAAATTAGCATGTTTAAAGTGATTTTCATGCTTCCAGGGGCTCGGGAAGTGAATTAAATACTATTTGGAGGCATTTAATGTTCAAGCAAAAACGGCTGATATTCGACAAAAGAGATAACACCCCCCCATTACGTCATGCTTCAGAAATGTGGAAAATGGTCCGTTTTCAAATGTTTTATTTTTGAACGTCAGTTCACATTTGTAGGTGGATCATCAGTGTTAGAGCTAAAATTAGCATGTTTAAAGTGATTTTCATGCTTCCAGGGGCCCTAAACACAAGATTTATGGAATGGTTAAAAGTGCATGAAAATGGCCAATTTACTCACTTTGAGTTCTCAAAAAGGGTTTCATCACCCCGGGACGTTAATTAAATACCATTTAGAGGCATTTAATGTTCGAGCAAAAACGGCTGATTTTCGACAAAAGAGATAACACCCCCCATTACGTCATGCTTCAGAAATGTGGAAAATGGTCCGTTTTCAAATGTTTTATTTTTGAACGTCAGTTCACATTTGTAGGTGGATCATCAGTGTTAGGGCTAAAATTAGCATGTTTAAAGTGATTTTCATGCTTCCAGGGGCCCTAAACACAAGATTTATGGAATGGTTAAAAGTGCATGAAAATGGCCAATTTACTCACTCTGAGTTCTCAAAAAGGGTTTCTTCACCCCGGGAAGTTAATTAAATACCATTTGGAGGCATTTAATGTTCAAGCAAAAACGGCTGATTTTCGACAAAAGAGATAACACCCCCCCATTACGTCATGCTTCAGAAATGTGGAAAATGGTCAGTTTTCAAATGTTTTATTTTTGAACGTCAGTTCACATTTGTAGGTGGATCATCAGTGTTAGAGCTAAAATTAGCATGTTTAAAGTGATTTTCTGCTTCCAAGGGCTCGGGAAGTGAATTAAATACTATTTGGAGGCATTTCATGTTCAAGCAAAAACGGCTGATTTTCGACAAAAGAGATAACACCCCCCCATTACGTCATGCTTCAGAAATGTGGAAAATGGTCAGTTTTCAAATGTTTTAATTTTGAACGTCAGTTCACATTTGTAGGTGGATCATCAGTGTTAGAGCTAAAATTAGCATGTTTAAAGTGATTTTCATGCTTCCAGGGGCTTGGGAAGTTAATTAAATACCATTTAGAGGCATTTAATGTTCGAGCAAAAACGGCTGATTTTCGACAAAAGAGATAACACCCCCCCATTACGTCATGCTTCAGAAATGTGGAAAATGGTCCGTTTTCAAATGTTTTATTTTTGAACGTCAGTTCACATTTGTAGGTGGATCATCAGTGTTAGGGCTAAAATTAGCATGTTTAAAGTGATTTTCATGCTTCCAGGGGCCCTAAAGACAAGATTTATGGAATGGTTAAAAGTGCATGAAAATGGCCAATTTACTCACTCTGAGTTCTCAAAAAGGGTTTCTTCACCCCGGGAAGTTAATTAAATACCATTTGGAGGCATTTAATGTTCAAGCAAAAACGGCTGATTTTCGACAAAAGAGATAACACCCCCCCATTACGTCATGCTTCAGAAATGTGGAAAATGGTCCGTTTTCAAATGTTTTATTTTTGAACGTCAGTTCACATTTGTAGGTGGATCATCAGTGTTAGAGCTAAAATTAGCATGTTTAAAGTGATTTTCATGCTTCCAGGGGCTCGGGAAGTGAATTAAATACTATTTGGAGGCATTTAATGTTCAAGCAAAAACGGCTGATATTCGACAAAAGAGATAACACCCCCCCATTACGTCATGCTTCAGAAATGTTTAAAATGGTCCGTTTTCAAATGTTTTATTTTTGAACGTCAGTTCACATTTGTAGGTGGATCATCAGTGTTAGAGCTAAAATTAGCATGTTTAAAGTGATTTTCATGCTTCCAGGGGCCCTAAACACAAGATTTATGGAATGGTTAAAAGTGCATGAAAATGGCCAATTTACTCACTTTGAGTTCTCAAAAAGGGTTTCATCACCCCGGGAAGTTAATTAAATACCATTTAGAGGCATTTAATGTTCGAGCAAAAACGGCTGATTTTCGACAAAAGAGATAACACCCCCCCATTACGCCATGCTTCAGAAATGTGGAAAATGGTCCGTTTTCAAATGTTTTATTTTTAACGTCAGTTCACATTTGTAGGTGGATCATCAGTGTTAGGGCTAAAATTAGCATGTTTAAAGTGATTTTCATGCTTCCAGGGGCCCTAAACACAAGATTTATGGAATGGTTAAAAGTGCATGAAAATGGCCAATTTACTCACTCTGAGTTCTCAAAAAGGGTTTCTTCACCCCGGGAAGTTAATTAAATACCATTTGGAGGCATTTAATGTTCAAGCAAAAACGGCTGATTTTCGACAAAAGAGATAACACCCCCCCATTACGTCATGCTTCAGAAATGTGGAAAATGGTCAGTTTTCAAATGTTTTATTTTTGAACGTCAGTTCACATTTGTAGGTGGATCATCAGTGTTAGAGCTAAAATTAGCATGTTTAAAGTGATTTTCTGCTTCCAAGGGCTCGGGAAGTGAATTAAATACTATTTGGAGGCATTTCATGTTCAAGCAAAAACGGCTGATTTTCGACAAAAGAGATAACACCCCCCCATTACGTCATGCTTCAGAAATGTGGAAAATGGTCAGTTTTCAAATGTTTTAATTTTGAACGTCAGTTCACATTTGTAGGTGGATCATCAGTGTTAGAGCTAAAATTAGCATGTTTAAAGTGATTTTCATGCTTCCAGGGGCTCGGGAAGTGAATTAAATACTATTTGGAGGCATTTAATGTTCAAGCAAAAACGGCAGATTTTCGACAAAAGAGATAACACCCCCCATTACGTCATGCTTCAGAAATGTGGAAAATGGTCCGTTTTCAAATGTTTTTTTTTTTAACATCAGTTCACATTTGTAGGTGGATCATCAGTGTTAGAGCTAAAATTAGCATGTTTAAACTGATTTTCATGCTTCCAGGGGCTCGGGAAGTGAATTAAATACTATTTGGAGGCATTTAATGTTCAAGAAAAAAACGGCTGATTTTCGACAAAAGAGATACCCCTCCATTACGTCATGCTTCAGAAATGTGGAAAATGATCCGATTTTAAATGTTTTTTTTTTTAACGTCAGTTCACATTTGTAGGTGGATCATCAGTGTTAGAGCTAAAATTAGCATGTTTAAAGTGATTTTCATGCTTCCAGGGGCTCGGGAAGTGAATTAAATACTATTTGGAGGCATTTAATGTTCAAGCAAAAACGGCTGATTTTCGACAAAAGAGATACCCCCCCCATTACGTCATGCTTCAGAAATGTGGAAAATGATCCGATTTTAAATGTTTTATTTTTGAACGTCAGTTCACATTTGTAGGTGGATCATCAGTGTTAGAGCTAAAATTAGCATGTTTAAAGTGATTTTCATGCTTCCAGGGGCTCGGGAAGTGAATTAAACACTATTTGGAGGCATTTAATGTTCAAGCAAAAACGGCTGATTTTCGACAAAAGAGATAACACCCCCCCATTACGTCATGCTTCAGAAATGTGAAAAATGGTTCGATTTCAAATGTTTTATTTTTGAACGTCAGTTCACATTTATAGGTGGATCATCAGTGTTAGAGCTAAAATTGGCATGTTTAAAGTGATTTTCATGCTTCCAGGGGCCCTAAACAAAAGATTTGTGGAATGGTTAAAAGTGCATGAAAATGGCCAATTTACTCACTCTGAGTTCCCAAAAAGGGTTTCTTCACCCCGGGAAGTTAATTAAATACCATTTGGAGGCATTTAATGTTCAAGCAAAAACGGCTGATTTTCGACAAAAGAGATCACACCCCCCCATTACGTCATGCTTCAGAAATGTGGAAAATGGTCCGTTTTCAAATGTTTTATTTTTGAACGTCAGTTCACATTTGTAGGTGGATCATCAGTGTTAGAGCTAAAATTAGCATGTTTAAAGTGATTTTCATGCTTCCAGGGGCTCGGGAAGTGAATTAAATACTATTTGGAGGCATTTAATGTTCAAGCAAAAACGGCTGATTTTCGACAAAAGAGATAACACCCCCCATTACGTCATGCTTCAGAAATGTGAAAAATGGTTCGATTTCAAATGTTGTATTTTTGAATGTCAGTTCACATTTGTAGGTGGATCATCAGTGTTAGAGCTAAAATTAGCATGTTTAAAGTGATTTTCATGCTTCCAGGGGCTCGGGAAGTGAATTAAACACTATTTGGAGCATTTAATGTTCAAGCAAAAACGGCTGATTTTCGACAAAAGAGATAACACCCCCCCCCATTACGTCATGCTTCAGAAATGTGAAAAATGGTTCGATTTCAAATGTTTTATTTTTGAACGTCAGTTCACATTTGTAGGTGGATCATCAGTGTTAGAGCTAAAATTGGCATGTTTAAAGTGATTTTCATGCTTCCAGGGGCCCTAAACAAAAGATTTGTGGAATGGTTAAAAGTGCATGAAAATGGCCAATTTACTCACTCTGAGTTCCCAAAAAGGGTTTCTTCACCCCGGGAAGTTAATTAAATACCATTTGGAGGCATTTAATGTTCAAGCAAAAACGGCTGATTTTCGACAAAAGAGATAACACCCCCCCTTACGTCATGCTTCAGAAATGTGGAAAATGGTCCATTTTCAAATGTTTTATTTTTGAACGTCAGTTCACATTTGTAGGTGGATCATCAGTGTTAGAGCTAAAATTAGCATGTTTAAAATGATTTTCATGCTTCCAGGGGCCCTAAACACAAGATTTATGGAATGGTTAAAAGTGCATGAAAATGGCCAATTTACTCACTCTGAGTTCTCAAAAAGGGTTTCTTCACCCCGGGAAGTTACTTAAATACCATTTGGAGGCATTTAATGTTCGAGCAAAAACGGCTGATTTTCGACAAAAGAGATAACACCCCCCCATTACGTCATGCTTCAGAAATGTGGAAAATGGTCCGTTTTCAAATGTTTTATTTTTGAACGTCACTTCACATTTGTAGGTGGATCATCAGTGTTAGAGCTAAAATTAGCATGTTTAAAGTGATTTTCATGCTTCCAGGGGCTCAGGAAGTGAATTAAATACTATTTGGAGGCATTTAATGTTCAAGCAAAAACGGCTGATTTTCGACAAAAGAGATAACACCCCCCCATTACGTCATGCTTCAGAAATGTGGAAAATGGTCCGTTTTCAAATGTTTTATTTTTGAACGTCAGTTCACATTTGTAGGTGGATCATCAGTGTTAGGGCTAAAATTTGCATGTTTAAAGTGATTTTCATGCTTCCAGGGGCCCTAAACACAAGATTTATGGAATGGTTAAAAGTGCATGAAAATGGCCAATTTACTCACTCTGAGTTCTCAAAAAGGGTTTCTTCACCCCGGGAAGTTAATTAAATACCATTTGGAGGTATTTAATGTTCAAGCAAAAACGGCTGATTTTCGACAAAAGAGATAACACCCCCCCATTACGTCATGCTTCAGAAATGTGGAAAATGGTCAGTTTTCAAATGTTTTATTTTTAAACGTCAGTTCACATTTGTAGGTGGATCATCAGTGTTAGAGCTAAAATTAGCATGTTTAAAGTGATTTTCTGCTTCCAAGGGCTCGGGAAGTGAATTAAATACTATTTGGAGGCATTTCATGTTCAAGCAAAAACGGCTGATTTTCGACAAAAGAGATAACACCCCCCCATTACGTCATGCTTCAGAAATGTGGAAAATGGTCAGTTTTCAAATGTTTTAATTTTGAACGTCAGTTCACATTTGTAGGTGGATCATCAGTGTTAGAGCTAAAATTAGCATGTTTAAAGTGATTTTCATGCTTCCAGGGGCTCGGGAAGTGAATTAAATACTATTTGGAGGCATTTAATGTTCAAGCAAAAACGGCTGATTTTCGACAAAAGAGATAACACCCCCCCATTACGTCATGCTTCAGAAATGTGGAAAATGGTCCGTTTTCAAATGTTTTTTTTTTTAACGTCAGTTCACATTTGTAGGTGGATCATCAGTGTTAGAGCTAAAATTAGCATGTTTAAAGTGATTTTTATGCTTCCAGGGGCTCGGGAAGTGAATTAAATACTATTTGGAGGCATTTAATGTTCAAGCAAAAACGGCTGATTTTCGACAAAAGAGATACCCCCCCATTACGTCATGCTTCAGAAATGTGGAAAATGATCCGATTTTAAATGTTTTATTTTTGAACGTCAGTTCACATTTGTAGGTGGATCATCAGTGTTAGAGCTAAAATTTGCATGTTTAAAGTGATTTTCATGCTTCCAGGGGCTCGGGAAGTGAATTAAATACTATTTGGAGGCATTTAATGTTCAAGCAAAAACGGCTGATTTTCGACAAAAAAGATAACACCCCCCCATTACGTCATGCTTCAGAAATGTGGAAAATGGTCCGATTTTAAATGTTTTATTTTTGAACGTCAGTTCACATTTGTAGGTGGATCTTCAGTGTTAGGGCTAAAATTAGCATGTTTAAAGTGATTTTCATGCTTCCAGGGGCCCTAAACACAAGATTTATGGAATGGTTAAAAGTGCATGAAAATGGCCAATTTACTCACTCTGAGTTCTCAAAAAGGGTTTCTTCACCCTGGGAAGTTAATTAAATACCATTTGGAGGCATTTAATGTTCGAGCAAAAACGGCTGATTTTCGACAAAAGAGATAACACCCCCCCGTTACATCATGCTTCAGAAATGTGGAAAATGGTCCATATTCAAATGTTTTATTTTTGAACGTCAGTTCATATTTTTAGGTGGATCATCAGTGTTAGAGCTAAAATTAGCATGTTTAAAGTGATTTTCATGCTTCCAGGGGCTCGGGAAGTGAATTAAATACTATTTGGAGGCATTTAATGTTCAAGCAAAAACGGCTGATTTTCGACAAAAGAGATAACACCCCCCCCCCCATTACGTCATGCTTCAAAAATGTGGAAAATGGTCCATTTTCAAATGTTTTATTTTTGAACGACAGTTCACATTTGTAGGTGGATCATCAGTGTTAGAGCTAAAATTAGCATGTTTAAAGTGATTTTCATGCTTCCAGGGGCTCGGGAAGTGAATTAAATACTATTTGGAGGCATTTAATGTTCAAGCAAAAACGGCTGATTTTCGACAAAAGAGATAACACCCCCCCATTACGTCATGCTTCAGAAATGTGGAAAATGGTCCCATTTTAAATGTTTTATTTTTGAACGTCAGTTCACATTTGTAGGTGGATCATCAGTGTTAAAGCTAAAATTAGCATGTTTAAAGTGATTTTCATGCTTCCAGGGGCCCTAAACACAAGATTTATGTAATGGTTAAAAGTGCATGAAAATGGCCAATTTACTCACTCTGAGTTCTCAAAAAGGGTTTCATCACCCCGGGAAGTTAATTAAATACCATTTGGAGGCATTTAATGTTCAAGCAAAAACAGCTGATTTTCGACAAAAGAGATAACACCCCCCCATTACGTCATGCATCCGAAATGTGGAAAATGGTCCATTTTCAAATGTTTTATTTTTGAACGTCAGTTCACATTTGTAGGTGGATCATCAGTGTTAGAGCTAAAATTAGCATGTTTAAAGTGATTTTCATGCTTCCAGGGGCCCTAAACACAAGATTTATGGAATGGTTAAAAGTGCATGAAAATGGCCAATTTACTCACTCTGAGTTCTCAAAAAGGGTTTCTTCACCCCGGGAAGTTAATTAAATACCATTTGGAGGCATTTAATGTTCGAGCAAAAACGGCTGATTTTCGACAAAAGAGATAACACCCCCCCGTTACATCATGCTTCAGAAATGTGGAAAATGGTCCGTTTTCCTAATGTTTTATTTTTGAACGTCAGTTCACATTTGTAGGTGGATCATCAGAGTTAGAGCTAAAATTAGCATGTTTAAAGTGATTTTCATGCTTCCAGGGGCCCTAAACACAAGATTTATGGAATGGTTAAAAGTGCATGAAAATGGTCAATTTACTCACTCTGAGTTCTCAAAAAGGGTTTCTTCACCCCGGGAAGTTAATTAAATACCATTTGGAGGCATTTAATGTTTGAGCAAAAACGGCTGATTTTCGACAAAAGAGATAACACCCCCCATTACGTCATGCTTCAGAAATGTGGAAAATGGTCCGTTTTCAAATGTTTTATTTTTGAACGTCACTTCACATTTGTAGGTGGATCATCAGTGTTAGAGCTAAAATTAGCATGTTTAAAGTGATTTTCATGCTTCCAGGGGCTCAGGAAGTGAATTAAATACTATTTGGAGGCATTTAATGTTCAAGCAAAAACGGCTGATTTTCGACAAAAGAGATAACACCCCCCCATTACGTCATGCTTCAGAAATGTGGAAAATGGTCCTTTTTCAAATGTTTTATTTTTGAACGTCAGTTCACATTTGTAGGTGGATCATCAGTGTTAGGGCTAAAATTTGCATGTTTAAAGTGATTTTCATGCTTCCAGGGGCCCTAAACACATGATTTATGGAATGGTTAAAAGTGCATGAAAATGGCCAATTTACTCACTCTGAGTTCTCAAAAAGGGTTTCTTCACCCCGGGAAGTTAATTAAATACCATTTGGAGGCATTTAATGTTCAAGCAAAAACGGCTGATTTTCGACAAAAGAGATAACACCCCCCCATTACGTCATGCTTCAGAAATGTGGAAAATGGTCAGTTTTCAAATGTTTTATTTTTGAACGTCAGTTCACATTTGTAGGTGGATCATCAGTGTTAGAGCTAAAATTAGCATGTTTAAAGTGATTTTCTGCTTCCAAGGGCTCGGGAAGTGAATTAAATACTATTTGGAGGCATTTCATGTTCAAGCAAAAACGGCTGATTTTCGACAAAAGAGATAACACCCCCCCATTACGTCATGCTTCAGAAATGTGGAAAATGGTCCGATTTTAAATGTTTTATTTTTGAACGTCAGTTCACATTTGTAGGTGGATCATCAGTGTTAGAGCTAAAATTAGCATGTTTAAAGTGATTTTCATGCTTCCAGGGGCTCGGGAAGTGAATTAAACACTATTTGGAGGCATTTAATGTTCAAGCAAAAACGGCTGATTTTCGACAAAAGAGATAACACCCCCATTACGTCATGCTTCAGAAATGTGAAAAATGGTTCGATTTCAAATGTTTTATTTTTGAACGTCAGTTCACATTTGTAGGTGGATCATCAGTGTTAGAGCTAAAATTAGCATGTTTAAAGTGATTTTCATGCTTCCAGGGGCTCGGGAAGTGAATTAAATACTATTTGGAGGCATTTAATGTTCAAGCAAAAACGGCTGATTTTCGACAAAAGAGATAACACCCCCCCATTACGTCATGCTTCAGAAATGTGGAAAATGGTCCGATTTTAAATGTTTTATTTTTGAACGTCAGTTCACATTTGTAGGTGGATCTTCAGTGTTAGGGCTAAAATTAGCATGTGTAAAGTGATTTTCATGCTTCCAGGGGCCCTAAACACAAGATTTATGGAATGGTTAAAAGTGCATGAAAATGGCCAATTTACTCACTCTGAGTTCTCAAAAAGGGTTTCTTCACCCTGGGAAGTTAATTAAATACCATTTGGAGGCATTTAATGTTCGAGCAAAAACGGCTGATTTTCGACAAAAGAGATAACACCCCCCCGTTACATCATGCTTCAGAAATGTGGAAAATGGTCCGTTTTCAAATGTTTTATTTTTGAACGTCAGTTCACATTTGTAGGTGGATCATCAGAGTTAGAGCTAAAATTAGCATGTTTAAAGTGATTTTCATGCTTCCAGGGGCCCTAAACACAAGATTTATGGAATGGTTAAAAGTGCATGAAAATGGTCAATTTACTCACTCTGAGTTCTCAAAAAGGGTTTCTTCACCCCGGGAAGTTAATTAGATACCATTTGGAGGCATTTAATGTTCAAACGAAAACGGCTGATTTTTGACAAAAGAGATAACACCCCCCCATTACGTCATGCTTCAGAAATGTGGAAAATGGTCCATATTCAAATGTTTTATTTTTGAACGTCAGTTCATATTTTTAGGTGGATCATCAGTGTTAGAGCTAAAATTAGCATGTTTAAAGTGATTTTCATGCTTCCAGGGGCTCGGGAAGTGAATTAAATACTATTTGGAGGCATTTAATGTTCAAGCAAAAACGGCTGATTTTCGACAAAAGAGATAACACCCCCCCCCATTACGTCATGCTTCAAAAATGTGGAAAATGGTCCATTTTCAAATGTTTTATTTTTGAACGACAGTTCACATTTGTAGGTGGATCATCAGTGTTAGAGCTAAAATTAGCATGTTTAAAGTGATTTTCATGCTTCCAGGGGCTCGGGAAGTGAATTAAATACTATTTGGAGGCATTTAATGTTCAAGCAAAAACGGCTGATTTTCGACAAAAGAGATAACACCCCCCCATTACGTCATGCTTCAGAAATGTGGAAAATGGTCCCATTTTAAATGTTTTATTTTTGAACGTCAGTTCACATTTGTAGGTGGATCATCAGTGTTAAAGCTAAAATTAGCATGTTTAAAGTGATTTTCATGCTTCCAGGGGCCCTAAACACAAGATTTATGTAATGGTTAAAAGTGCATGAAAATGGCCAATTTACTCACTCTGAGTTCTCAAAAAGGGTTTCATCACCCCGGGAAGTTAATTAAATACCATTTGGAGGCATTTAATGTTCGAGCAAAAACGGCTGATTTTCGACAAAAGAGATACCACCCCCCCGTTACATCATGCTTCAGAAATGTGGAAAATGGTCCGTTTTCAAATGTTTTATTTTTGAACGTCAGTTCACATTTGTAGGTGGATCATCAGAGTTAGAGCTAAAATTAGCATGTTTAAAGTGATTTTCATGCTTCCAGGGGCCCTAAACACAAGATTTATGGAATGGTTAAAAGTGCATGAAAATGATCAATTTACTCACTCTGAGTTCTCAAAAAGGGTTTCTTCACCCCGGGAAGTTAATTAAATACCATTTGGAGGCATTTAATGTTTGAGCAAAAACGGCTGATTTTCGACAAAAGAGATAACACCCCCCATTACGTCATGCTTCAGAAATGTGGAAAATGGTCCGTTTTCAAATGTTTTATTTTTGAACGTCACTTCACATTTGTAGGTGGATCATCAGTGTTAGAGCTAAAATTAGCATGTTTAAAGTGATTTTCATGCTTCCAGGGGCTCGGGAAGTGAATTAAATACTATTTGGAGGCATTTAATGTTCAAGCAAAAACGGCTGATATTCGACAAAAGAGATAACACCCCCCCATTACGTCATGCTTCAGAAATATGGAAAATGGTCCGTTTTCAAATGTTTTATTTTTGAACGTCAGTTCACATTTGTAGGTGGATCATCAGTGTTAGAGCTAAAATTAGCATGTTTAAAGTGATTTTCATGCTTCCAGGGGCCCTAAACACAAGATTTATGGAATGGTTAAAAGTGCATGAAAATGGCCAATTTACTCACTTTGAGTTCTCAAAAAGGGTTTCATCACCCCGGGAAGTTAATTAAATACCATTTAGAGGCATTTAATGTTCGAGCAAAAACGGCTGATTTTCGACAAAAGAGATAACACCCCCCATTACGTCATGCTTCAGAAATGTGGAAAATGGTCCGTTTTCAAATGTTTTATTTTTGAACGTCAGTTCACATTTGTAGGTGGATCATCAGTGTTAGGGCTAAAATTAGCATGTTTAAAGTGATTTTCATGCTTCCAGGGGCCCTAAACACAAGAATTATGGAATGGTTAAAAGTGCATGAAAATGGCCAATTTACTCACTCTGAGTTCTCAAAAAGGGTTTCTTCACCCCGGGAAGTTAATTAAATACCATTTGGAGGCATTTAATGTTCAAGCAAAAACGGCTGATTTTCGACAAAAGAGATAACACCCCCCCATTACGTCATGCTTCAGAAATGTGGAAAATGGTCAGTTTTCAAATGTTTTATTTTTGAACGTCAGTTCACATTTGTAGGTGGATCATCAGTGTTAGAGCTAAAATTAGCATGTTTAAAGTGATTTTCTGCTTCCAAGGGCTCGGGAAGTGAATTAAATACTATTTGGAGGCATTTCATGTTCAAGCAAAAACGGCTGATTTTCGACAAAAGAGATAACACCCCCCCATTACGTCATGCTTCAGAAATGTGGAAAATGGTCAGTTTTCAAATGTTTTAATTTTGAACGTCAGTTCACATTTGTAGGTGGATCATCAGTGTTAGAGCTAAAATTAGCATGTTTAAAGTGATTTTCATGCTTCCAGGGGCTTGGGAAGTTAATTAAATACCATTTAGAGGCATTTAATGTTCGAGCAAAAACGGCTGATTTTCGACAAAAGAGATAACACCCCCCCATTACGTCATGCTTCAGAAATGTGGAAAATGGTCCGTTTTCAAATGTTTTATTTTTGAACGTCAGTTCACATTTGTAGGTGGATCATCAGTGTTAGGGCTAAAATTAGCATGTTTAAAGTGATTTTCATGCTTCCAGGGGCCCTAAAGACAAGATTTATGGAATGGTTAAAAGTGCATGAAAATGGCCAATTTACTCACTCTGAGTTCTCAAAAAGGGTTTCTTCACCCCGGGAAGTTAATTAAATACCATTTGGAGGCATTTAATGTTCAAGCAAAAACGGCTGATTTTCGACAAAAGAGATAACACCCCCCCATTACGTCATGCTTCAGAAATGTGGAAAAAGGTCCGTTTTCAAATGTTTTATTTTTGAACGTCAGTTCACATTTGTAGGTGGATCATCAGTGTTAGAGCTAAAATTAGCATGTTTAAAATGATTTTCATGCTTCCAGGGGCCCTAAACACAAGATTTATGGAATGGTTAAAAGTGCATGAAAATGGCCAATTTACTCACTCTGAGTTCTCAAAAAGGGTTTCTTCACCCCGGGAAGTTAATTAAATACCATTTGGAGGCATTTAATGTTCGAGCAAAAACGGCTGATTTTCGACAAAAGAGATAACCCCCCCCCCCATTACGTCATGCCTCAGAAATGTGGAAAATGGTCCGTTTTCAAATGTTGTATTTTTGAACGTCAGTTCACATTTGTAGGTGGATCATCAGTGTTAGAGCTAAAATTAGCATGTTTAAAGTGATTTTCATGCTTCCAGGGGCTCGGGAAGTGAATTAAATACTATTTGGAGGCATTTAATGTTCAAGCAAAAACGGCTGATTTTCGACAAAAGAGATAACACCCCCCCATTACGTCATGCTTCAGAAATGTGGAAAATGGTCCATTTTCAAATGTTTTATTTTTGAACGTCAGTTCACATTTGTAGGTGGATCATCAGTGTTAGAGCTAAAATTAGCATGTTTAAAGTGATTTTCATGCTTCCAGGGGCTCGGGAAGTGAATTAAATACTATTTGGAGGCATTTAATGTTCAAGCAAAAACGGCTGATTTTCGACAAAAGAGATAACACCCCCCCATTACGTCATGCTTCAGAAATGTGAAAAATGGTTCGATTTCAAATGTTTTATTTTTGAACGTCAGTTCACATTTGTAGGTGGATCATCAGTGTTAGAGCTAAAATTAGCATGTTTAAAGTGATTTTCATGCTTCCAGGGGCTCGGGAAGTGAATTAAATACTATTTGGAGGCATTTAATGTTCAAGCAAAAACGGCTGATTTTCGACAAAAGAGATAACACCCCCCCATTACGTCATGCTTCAGAAATGTGGAAAATGGTCCGATTTTAAATGTTTTATTTTTGAACGTCAGTTCACATTTGTAGGTGGATCATCAGTGTTAGAGCTAAAATTAGCATGTTTAAAGTGATTTTCATGCTTCCTGGGGCCCTAAACACAAGATTTATGGAATGGTTAAAAGTGCATGAAAATGGCCAATTTACTCACTCTGAGTTCTCAAAAAGGGTTTCTTCACCCCGGGAAGTTAATTAAATACCATTTGGAGGCATTTAATGTTCGAGCAAAAACGGCTGATTTTCGACAAAAGAGATAACACCCCCCCCATTACGTCATGCTTCAGAAATGTGGAAAAAGGTCCGTTTTCAAATGTTTTATTTTTGAACGTCAGTTCACATTTGTAGGTGGATCATCAGTGTTAGAGCTAAAATTAGCATGTTTAAAGTGATTTTCATGCTTCCAGGGGCTCGGGAAGTGAATTAAATACTATTTGGAGGCATTTAATGTTCAAGCAAAAACGGCTGATATTCGACAAAAGAGATAACACCCCCCCATTACGTCATGCTTCAGAAATGTGGAAAATGGTCCGTTTTCAAATGTTTTATTTTTGAACGTCAGTTCACATTTGTAGGTGGATCATCAGTGTTAGAGCTAAAATTAGCATGTTTAAAGTGATTTTCATGCTTCCAGGGGCCCTAAACACAAGATTTATGGAATGGTTAAAAGTGCATGAAAATGGCCAATTTACTCACTTTGAGTTCTCAAAAAGGGTTTCATCACCCCGGGAAGTTAATTAAATACCATTTAGAGGCATTTAATGTTCGAGCAAAAACGGCTGATTTTCGACAAAAGGGATAACACCCCCCCATTACGTCATGCTTCAGAAATGTGGAAAATGGTCCGTTTTCAAATGTTTTATTTTTGAACGTCAGTTCACATTTGTAGGTGGATCATCAGTGTTAGGGCTAAAATTAGCATGTTTAAAGTGATTTTCATGCTTCCAGGGGCCCTAAACACAAGATTTATGGAATGGTTAAAAGTGCATGAAAATGGCCAATTTACTCACTCTGAGTTCTCAAAAAGGGTTTCTTCACCCCGGGAAGTTAATTAAATACCATTTGGAGGCATTTAATGTTCAAGCAAAAACGGCTGATTTTCGACAAAAGTGATAACACCCCCCCCATTACGTCATGCTTCAGAAATGTGGAAAAAGGTCCGTTTTCAAATGTTTTATTTTTGAACGTCAGTTCACATTTGTAGGTGGATCATCAGTGTTAGAGCTAAAATTAGCATGTTTAAAGTGATTTTCATGCTTCCAGGGGCTCGGGAAGTGAATTAAATACTATTTGGAGGCATTTAATGTTCAAGCAAAAACGGCTGATATTCGACAAAAGAGATAACACCCCCCCATTACGTCATGCTTCAGAAATGTGGAAAATGGTCCGTTTTCAAATGTTTTATTTTTGAACGTCAGTTCACATTTGTAGGTGGATCATCAGTGTTAGAGCTAAAATTAGCATGTTTAAAGTGATTTTCATGCTTCCAGGGGCCCTAAACACAAGATTTATGGAATGGTTAAAAGTGCATGAAAATGGCCAATTTACTCACTTTGAGTTCTCAAAAAGGGTTTCATCACCCCGGGACGTTAATTAAATACCATTTAGAGGCATTTAATGTTCGAGCAAAAACGGCTGATTTTCGACAAAAGAGATAACACCCCCCATTACGTCATGCTTCAGAAATGTGGAAAATGGTCCGTTTTCAAATGTTTTATTTTTGAACGTCAGTTCACATTTGTAGGTGGATCATCAGTGTTAGGGCTAAAATTAGCATGTTTAAAGTGATTTTCATGCTTCCAGGGGCCCTAAACACAAGATTTATGGAATGGTTAAAAGTGCATGAAAATGGCCAATTTACTCACTCTGAGTTCTCAAAAAGGGTTTCTTCACCCCGGGAAGTTAATTAAATACCATTTGGAGGCATTTAATGTTCGAGCAAAAACGGCTGATTTTCGACAAAAGAGATAACACCCCCCCCATTACGTCATGCTTCAGAAATGTGGAAAAAGGTCCGTTTTCAAATGTTTTATTTTTGAACGTCAGTTCACATTTGTAGGTGGATCATCAGTGTTAGAGCTAAAATTAGCATGTTTAAAGTGATTTTCATGCTTCCAGGGGCTCGGGAAGTGAATTAAATACTATTTGGAGGCATTTAATGTTCAAGCAAAAACGGCTGATATTCGACAAAAGAGATAACACCCCCCCATTACGTCATGCTTCAGAAATGTGGAAAATGGTCCGTTTTCAAATGTTTTATTTTTGAACGTCAGTTCACATTTGTAGGTGGATCATCAGTGTTAGAGCTAAAATTAGCATGTTTAAAGTGATTTTCATGCTTCCAGGGGCCCTAAACACAAGATTTATGGAATGGTTAAAAGTGCATGAAAATGGCCAATTTACTCACTTTGAGTTCTCAAAAAGGGTTTCATCACCCCGGGAAGTTAATTAAATACCATTTAGAGGCATTTAATGTTCGAGCAAAAACGGCTGATTTTCGACAAAAGGGATAACACCCCCCCATTACGTCATGCTTCAGAAATGTGGAAAATGGTCCGTTTTCAAATGTTTTATTTTTGAACGTCAGTTCACATTTGTAGGTGGATCATCAGTGTTAGGGCTAAAATTAGCATGTTTAAAGTGATTTTCATGCTTCCAGGGGCCCTAAACACAAGATTTATGGAATGGTTAAAAGTGCATGAAAATGGCCAATTTACTCACTCTGAGTTCTCAAAAAGGGTTTCTTCACCCCGGGAAGTTAATTAAATACCATTTGGAGGCATTTAATGTTCAAGCAAAAACGGCTGATTTTCGACAAAAGTGATAACACCCCCCCCATTACGTCATGCTTCAGAAATGTGGAAAAAGGTCCGTTTTCAAATGTTTTATTTTTGAACGTCAGTTCACATTTGTAGGTGGATCATCAGTGTTAGAGCTAAAATTAGCATGTTTAAAGTGATTTTCATGCTTCCAGGGGCTCGGGAAGTGAATTAAATACTATTTGGAGGCATTTAATGTTCAAGCAAAAACGGCTGATATTCGACAAAAGAGATAACACCCCCCCATTACGTCATGCTTCAGAAATGTGGAAAATGGTCCGTTTTCAAATGTTTTATTTTTGAACGTCAGTTCACATTTGTAGGTGGATCATCAGTGTTAGAGCTAAAATTAGCATGTTTAAAGTGATTTTCATGCTTCCAGGGGCCCTAAACACAAGATTTATGGAATGGTTAAAAGTGCATGAAAATGGCCAATTTACTCACTTTGAGTTCTCAAAAAGGGTTTCATCACCCCGGGACGTTAATTAAATACCATTTAGAGGCATTTAATGTTCGAGCAAAAACGGCTGATTTTCGACAAAAGAGATAACACCCCCCATTACGTCATGCTTCAGAAATGTGGAAAATGGTCCGTTTTCAAATGTTTTATTTTTGAACGTCAGTTCACATTTGTAGGTGGATCATCAGTGTTAGGGCTAAAATTAGCATGTTTAAAGTGATTTTCATGCTTCCAGGGGCCCTAAACACAAGATTTATGGAATGGTTAAAAGTGCATGAAAATGGCCAATTTACTCACTCTGAGTTCTCAAAAAGGGTTTCTTCACCCCGGGAAGTTAATTAAATACCATTTGGAGGCATTTAATGTTCAAGCAAAAACGGCTGATTTTCGACAAAAGAGATAACACCCCCCCATTACGTCATGCTTCAGAAATGTGGAAAATGGTCAGTTTTCAAATGTTTTATTTTTGAACGTCAGTTCACATTTGTAGGTGGATCATCAGTGTTAGAGCTAAAATTAGCATGTTTAAAGTGATTTTCTGCTTCCAAGGGCTCGGGAAGTGAATTAAATACTATTTGGAGGCATTTCATGTTCAAGCAAAAACGGCTGATTTTCGACAAAAGAGATAACACCCCCCCATTACGTCATGCTTCAGAAATGTGGAAAATGGTCAGTTTTCAAATGTTTTAATTTTGAACGTCAGTTCACATTTGTAGGTGGATCATCAGTGTTAGAGCTAAAATTAGCATGTTTAAAGTGATTTTCATGCTTCCAGGGGCTTGGGAAGTTAATTAAATACCATTTAGAGGCATTTAATGTTCGAGCAAAAACGGCTGATTTTCGACAAAAGAGATAACACCCCCCCATTACGTCATGCTTCAGAAATGTGGAAAATGGTCCGTTTTCAAATGTTTTATTTTTGAACGTCAGTTCACATTTGTAGGTGGATCATCAGTGTTAGGGCTAAAATTAGCATGTTTAAAGTGATTTTCATGCTTCCAGGGGCCCTAAAGACAAGATTTATGGAATGGTTAAAAGTGCATGAAAATGGCCAATTTACTCACTCTGAGTTCTCAAAAAGGGTTTCTTCACCCCGGGAAGTTAATTAAATACCATTTGGAGGCATTTAATGTTCAAGCAAAAACGGCTGATTTTCGACAAAAGAGATAACACCCCCCCCATTACGTCATGCTTCAGAAATGTGGAAAATGGTCCGTTTTCAAATGTTTTATTTTTGAACGTCAGTTCACATTTGTAGGTGGATCATCAGTGTTAGAGCTAAAATTAGCATGTTTAAAGTGATTTTCATGCTTCCAGGGGCTCGGGAAGTGAATTAAATACTATTTGGAGGCATTTAATGTTCAAGCAAAAACGGCTGATATTCGACAAAAGAGATAACACCCCCCCATTACGTCATGCTTCAGAAATGTGGAAAATGGTCCGTTTTCAAATGTTTTATTTTTGAACGTCAGTTCACATTTGTAGGTGGATCATCAGTGTTAGAGCTAAAATTAGCATGTTTAAAGTGATTTTCATGCTTCCAGGGGCCCTAAACACAAGATTTATGGAATGGTTAAAAGTGCATGAAAATGGCCAATTTACTCACTTTGAGTTCTCAAAAAGGGTTTCATCACCCCGGGAAGTTAATTAAATACCATTTAGAGGCATTTAATGTTCGAGCAAAAACGGCTGATTTTCGACAAAAGAGATAACACCCCCCCATTACGTCATGCTTCAGAAATGTGGAAAATGGTCCGTTTTCAAATGTTTTATTTTTAACGTCAGTTCACATTTGTAGGTGGATCATCAGTGTTAGGGCTAAAATTAGCATGTTTAAAGTGATTTTCATGCTTCCAGGGGCCCTAAACACAAGATTTATGGAATGGTTAAAAGTGCATGAAAATGGCCAATTTACTCACTCTGAGTTCTCAAAAAGGGTTTCTTCACCCCGGGAAGTTAATTAAATACCATTTGGAGGCATTTAATGTTCAAGCAAAAACGGCTGATTTTCGACAAAAGAGATAACACCCCCCCATTACGTCATGCTTCAGAAATGTGGAAAATGGTCAGTTTTCAAATGTTTTATTTTTGAACGTCAGTTCACATTTGTAGGTGGATCATCAGTGTTAGAGCTAAAATTAGCATGTTTAAAGTGATTTTCTGCTTCCAAGGGCTCGGGAAGTGAATTAAATACTATTTGGAGGCATTTCATGTTCAAGCAAAAACGGCTGATTTTCGACAAAAGAGATAACACCCCCCCATTACGTCATGCTTCAGAAATGTGGAAAATGGTCAGTTTTCAAATGTTTTAATTTTGAACGTCAGTTCACATTTGTAGGTGGATCATCAGTGTTAGAGCTAAAATTAGCATGTTTAAAGTGATTTTCATGCTTCCAGGGGCTCGGGAAGTGAATTAAATACTATTTGGAGGCATTTAATGTTCATGCAAAAACGGCAGATTTTCGACAAAAGAGATAACACCCCCCATTACGTCATGCTTCAGAAATGTGGAAAATGGTCCGTTTTCAAATGTTTTTTTTTTTAACATCAGTTCACATTTGTAGGTGGATCATCAGTGTTAGAGCTAAAATTAGCATGTTTAAAGTGATTTTCATGCTTCCAGGGGCTCGGGAAGTGAATTAAATACTATTTGGAGGCATTTAATGTTCAAGAAAAAAACGGCTGATTTTCGACAAAAGAGATACCCCCCCATTACGTCATGCTTCAGAAATGTGGAAAATGATCCGATTTTAAATGTTTTTTTTTTTAACGTCAGTTCACATTTGTAGGTGGATCATCAGTGTTAGAGCTAAAATTAGCATGTTTAAAGTGATTTTCATGCTTCCAGGGGCTCGGGAAGTGAATTAAATACTATTTGGAGGCATTTAATGTTCAAGCAAAAACGGCTGATTTTCGACAAAAGAGATACCCCCCCCATTACGTCATGCTTCAGAAATGTGGAAAATGATCCGATTTTAAATGTTTTATTTTTGAACGTCAGTTCACATTTGTAGGTGGATCATCAGTGTTAGAGCTAAAATTAGCATGTTTAAAGTGATTTTCATGCTTCCAGGGGCTCGGGAAGTGAATTAAACACTATTTGGAGGCATTTAATGTTCAAGCAAAAACGGCTGATTTTCGACAAAAGAGATAACACCCCCCCATTACGTCATGCTTCAGAAATGTGAAAAATGGTTCGATTTCAAATGTTTTATTTTTGAACGTCAGTTCACATTTATAGGTGGATCATCAGTGTTAGAGCTAAAATTGGCATGTTTAAAGTGATTTTCATGCTTCCAGGGGCCCTAAACAAAAGATTTGTGGAATGGTTAAAAGTGCATGAAAATGGCCAATTTACTCACTCTGAGTTCCCAAAAAGGGTTTCTTCACCCCGGGAAGTTAATTAAATACCATTTGGAGGCATTTAATGTTCAAGCAAAAACGGCTGATTTTCGACAAAAGAGATCACACCCCCCCATTACGTCATGCTTCAGAAATGTGGAAAATGGTCCGTTTTCAAATGTTTTATTTTTGAACGTCAGTTCACATTTGTAGGTGGATCATCAGTGTTAGAGCTAAAATTAGCATGTTTAAAGTGATTTTCATGCTTCCAGGGGCTCGGGAAGTGAATTAAATACTATTTGGAGGCATTTAATGTTCAAGCAAAAACGGCTGATTTTCGACAAAAGAGATAACACCCCCCATTACGTCATGCTTCAGAAATGTGAAAAATGGTTCGATTTCAAATGTTGTATTTTTGAATGTCAGTTCACATTTGTAGGTGGATCATCAGTGTTAGAGCTAAAATTAGCATGTTTAAAGTGATTTTCATGCTTCCAGGGGCTCGGGAAGTGAATTAAACACTATTTGGAGCATTTAATGTTCAAGCAAAAACGGCTGATTTTCGACAAAAGAGATAACACCCCCCCAATTACGTCATGCTTCAGAAATGTGAAAAATGGTTCGATTTCAAATGTTTTATTTTTGAACGTCAGTTCACATTTGTAGGTGGATCATCAGTGTTAGAGCTAAAATTGGCATGTTTAAAGTGATTTTCATGCTTCCAGGGGCCCTAAACAAAAGATTTGTGGAATGGTTAAAAGTGCATGAAAATGGCCAATTTACTCACTCTGAGTTCCCAAAAAGGGTTTCTTCACCCCGGGAAGTTAATTAAATACCATTTGGAGGCATTTAATGTTCAAGCAAAAACGGCTGATTTTCGACAAAAGAGATAACACCCCCCCTTACGTCATGCTTCAGAAATGTGGAAAATGGTCCATTTTCAAATGTTTTATTTTTGAACGTCAGTTCACATTTGTAGGTGGATCATCAGTGTTAGAGCTAAAATTAGCATGTTTAAAATGATTTTCATGCTTCCAGGGGCCCTAAACACAAGATTTATGGAATGGTTAAAAGTGCATGAAAATGGCCAATTTACTCACTCTGAGTTCTCAAAAAGGGTTTCTTCACCCCGGGAAGTTACTTAAATACCATTTGGAGGCATTTAATGTTCGAGCAAAAACGGCTGATTTTCGACAAAAGAGATAACACCCCCCCATTACGTCATGCTTCAGAAATGTGGAAAATGGTCCGTTTTCAAATGTTTTATTTTTGAACGTCACTTCACATTTGTAGGTGGATCATCAGTGTTAGAGCTAAAATTAGCATGTTTAAAGTGATTTTCATGCTTCCAGGGGCTCAGGAAGTGAATTAAATACTATTTGGAGGCATTTAATGTTCAAGCAAAAACGGCTGATTTTCGACAAAAGAGATAACACCCCCCCATTACGTCATGCTTCAGAAATGTGGAAAATGGTCCGTTTTCAAATGTTTTATTTTTGAACGTCAGTTCACATTTGTAGGTGGATCATCAGTGTTAGGGCTAAAATTTGCATGTTTAAAGTGATTTTCATGCTTCCAGGGGCCCTAAACACAAGATTTATGGAATGGTTAAAAGTGCATGAAAATGGCCAATTTACTCACTCTGAGTTCTCAAAAAGGGTTTCTTCACCCCGGGAAGTTAATTAAATACCATTTGGAGGTATTTAATGTTCAAGCAAAAACGGCTGATTTTCGACAAAAGAGATAACACCCCCCCATTACGTCATGCTTCAGAAATGTGGAAAATGGTCAGTTTTCAAATGTTTTATTTTTAAACGTCAGTTCACATTTGTAGGTGGATCATCAGTGTTAGAGCTAAAATTAGCATGTTTAAAGTGATTTTCTGCTTCCAAGGGCTCGGGAAGTGAATTAAATACTATTTGGAGGCATTTCATGTTCAAGCAAAAACGGCTGATTTTCGACAAAAAAGATAACACCCCCCCATTACGTCATGCTTCAGAAATGTGGAAAATGGTCAGTTTTCAAATGTTTTAATTTTGAACGTCAGTTCACATTTGTAGGTGGATCATCAGTGTTAGAGCTAAAATTAGCATGTTTAAAGTGATTTTCATGCTTCCAGGGGCTCGGGAAGTGAATTAAATACTATTTGGAGGCATTTAATGTTCAAGCAAAAACGGCTGATTTTCGACAAAAGAGATAACACCCCCCCATTACGTCATGCTTCAGAAATGTGGAAAATGGTCCGTTTTCAAATGTTTTTTTTTTTAACGTCAGTTCACATTTGTAGGTGGATCATCAGTGTTAGAGCTAAAATTAGCATGTTTAAAGTGATTTTTATGCTTCCAGGGGCTCGGGAAGTGAATTAAATACTATTTGGAGGCATTTAATGTTCAAGCAAAAACGGCTGATTTTCGACAAAAGAGATACCCCCCCATTACGTCATGCTTCAGAAATGTGGAAAATGATCCGATTTTAAATGTTTTATTTTTGAACGTCAGTTCACATTTGTAGGTGGATCATCAGTGTTAGAGCTAAAATTAGCATGTTTAAAGTGATTTTCATGCTTCCAGGGGCTCGGGAAGTGAATTAAATACTATTTGGAGGCATTTAATGTTCAAGCAAAAACGGCTGATTTTCGACAAAAGAGATAACACCCCCCCATTACGTCATGCTTCAGAAATGTGGAAAATGGTCCGATTTTAAATGTTTTATTTTTGAACGTCAGTTCACATTTGTAGGTGGATCTTCAGTGTTAGGGCTAAAATTAGCATGTTTAAAGTGATTTTCATGCTTCCAGGGGCCCTAAACACAAGATTTATGGAATGGTTAAAAGTGCATGAAAATGGCCAATTTACTCACTCTGAGTTCTCAAAAAGGGTTTCTTCACCCTGGGAAGTTAATTAAATACCATTTGGAGGCATTTAATGTTCGAGCAAAAACGGCTGATTTTCGACAAAAGAGATAACACCCCCCCGTTACATCATGCTTCAGAAATGTGGAAAATGGTCCATATTCAAATGTTTTATTTTTGAACGTCAGTTCATATTTTTAGGTGGATCATCAGTGTTAGAGCTAAAATTAGCATGTTTAAAGTGATTTTCATGCTTCCAGGGGCTCGGGAAGTGAATTAAATACTATTTGGAGGCATTTAATGTTCAAGCAAAAACGGCTGATTTTCGACAAAAGAGATAACACCCCCCCCCCATTACGTCATGCTTCAAAAATGTGGAAAATGGTCCATTTTCAAATGTTTTATTTTTGAACGACAGTTCACATTTGTAGGTGGATCATCAGTGTTAGAGCTAAAATTAGCATGTTTAAAGTGATTTTCATGCTTCCAGGGGCTCGGGAAGTGAATTAAATACTATTTGGAGGCATTTAATGTTCAAGCAAAAACGGCTGATTTTCGACAAAAGAGATAACACCCCCCCATTACGTCATGCTTCAGAAATGTGGAAAATGGTCCCATTTTAAATGTTTTATTTTTGAACGTCAGTTCACATTTGTAGGTGGATCATCAGTGTTAAAGCTAAAATTAGCATGTTTAAAGTGATTTTCATGCTTCCAGGGGCCCTAAACACAAGATTTATGTAATGGTTAAAAGTGCATGAAAATGGCCAATTTACTCACTCTGAGTTCTCAAAAAGGGTTTCATCACCCCGGGAAGTTAATTAAATACCATTTGGAGGCATTTAATGTTCAAGCAAAAACAGCTGATTTTCGACAAAAGAGATAACACCCCCCCATTACGTCATGCATCCGAAATGTGGAAAATGGTCCATTTTCAAATGTTTTATTTTTGAACGTCAGTTCACATTTGTAGGTGGATCATCAGTGTTAGAGCTAAAATTAGCATGTTTAAAGTGATTTTCATGCTTCCAGGGGCCCTAAACACAAGATTTATGGAATGGTTAAAAGTGCATGAAAATGGCCAATTTACTCACTCTGAGTTCTCAAAAAGGGTTTCTTCACCCCGGGAAGTTAATTAAATACCATTTGGAGGCATTTAATGTTCGAGCAAAAACGGCTGATTTTCGACAAAAGAGATAACACCCCCCCGTTACATCATGCTTCAGAAATGTGGAAAATGGTCCGTTTTCCTAATGTTTTATTTTTGAACGTCAGTTCACATTTGTAGGTGGATCATCAGAGTTAGAGCTAAAATTAGCATGTTTAAAGTGATTTTCATGCTTCCAGGGGCCCTAAACACAAGATTTATGGAATGGTTAAAAGTGCATGAAAATGGTCAATTTACTCACTCTGAGTTCTCAAAAAGGGTTTCTTCACCCCGGGAAGTTAATTAAATACCATTTGGAGGCATTTAATGTTTGAGCAAAAACGGCTGATTTTCGACAAAAGAGATAACACCCCCCATTACGTCATGCTTCAGAAATGTGGAAAATGGTCCGTTTTCAAATGTTTTATTTTTGAACGTCACTTCACATTTGTAGGTGGATCATCAGTGTGAGAGCTAAAATTAGCATGTTTAAAGTGATTTTCATGCTTCCAGGGGCTCAGGAAGTGAATTAAATACTATTTGGAGGCATTTAATGTTCAAGCAAAAACGGCTGATTTTCGACAAAAGAGATAACACCCCCCCATTACGTCATGCTTCAGAAATGTGGAAAATGGTCCTTTTTCAAATGTTTTATTTTTGAACGTCAGTTCACATTTGTAGGTGGATCATCAGTGTTAGGGCTAAAATTTGCATGTTTAAAGTGATTTTCATGCTTCCAGGGGCCCTAAACACAAGATTTATGGAATGGTTAAAAGTGCATGAAAATGGCCAATTTACTCACTCTGAGTTCTCAAAAAGGGTTTCTTCACCCCGGGAAGTTAATTAAATACCATTTGGAGGCATTTAATGTTCAAGCAAAAACGGCTGATTTTCGACAAAAGAGATAACACCCCCCCATTACGTCATGCTTCAGAAATGTGGAAAATGGTCAGTTTTCAAATGTTTTATTTTTGAACGTCAGTTCACATTTGTAGGTGGATCATCAGTGTTAGAGCTAAAATTAGCATGTTTAAAGTGATTTTCTGCTTCCAAGGGCTCGGGAAGTGAATTAAATACTATTTGGAGGCATTTCATGTTCAAGCAAAAACGGCTGATTTTCGACAAAAGAGATAACACCCCCCCATTACGTCATGCTTCAGAAATGTGGAAAATGGTCCGATTTTAAATGTTTTATTTTTGAACGTCAGTTCACATTTGTAGGTGGATCATCAGTGTTAGAGCTAAAATTAGCATGTTTAAAGTGATTTTCATGCTTCCAGGGGCTCGGGAAGTGAATTAAACACTATTTGGAGGCATTTAATGTTCAAGCAAAAACGGCTGATTTTCGACAAAAGAGATAACACCCCCATTACGTCATGCTTCAGAAATGTGAAAAATGGTTCGATTTCAAATGTTTTATTTTTGAACGTCAGTTCACATTTGTAGGTGGATCATCAGTGTTAGAGCTAAAATTAGCATGTTTAAAGTGATTTTCATGCTTCCAGGGGCTCGGGAAGTGAATTAAATACTATTTGGAGGCATTTAATGTTCAAGCAAAAACGGCTGATTTTCGACAAAAGAGATAACACCCCCCCATTACGTCATGCTTCAGAAATGTGGAAAATGGTCCGATTTTAAATGTTTTATTTTTGAACGTCAGTTCACATTTGTAGGTGGATCTTCAGTGTTAGGGCTAAAATTAGCATGTTTAAAGTGATTTTCATGCTTCCAGGGGCCCTAAACACAAGATTTATGGAATGGTTAAAAGTGCATGAAAATGGCCAATTTACTCACTCTGAGTTCTCAAAAAGGGTTTCTTCACCCTGGGAAGTTAATTAAATACCATTTGGAGGCATTTAATGTTCGAGCAAAAACGGCTGATTTTCGACAAAAGAGATAACACCCCCCCGTTACATCATGCTTCAGAAATGTGGAAAATGGTCCGTTTTCAAATGTTTTATTTTTGAACGTCAGTTCACATTTGTAGGTGGATCATCAGAGTTAGAGCTAAAATTAGCATGTTTAAAGTGATTTTCATGCTTCCAGGGGCCCTAAACACAAGATTTATGGAATGGTTAAAAGTGCATGAAAATGGTCAATTTACTCACTCTGAGTTCTCAAAAAGGGTTTCTTCACCCCGGGAAGTTAATTAGATACCATTTGGAGGCATTTAATGTTCAAACGAAAACGGCTGATTTTTGACAAAAGAGATAACACCCCCCCATTACGTCATGCTTCAGAAATGTGGAAAATGGTCCATATTCAAATGTTTTATTTTTGAACGTCAGTTCATATTTTTAGGTGGATCATCAGTGTTAGAGCTAAAATTAGCATGTTTAAAGTGATTTTCATGCTTCCAGGGGCTCGGGAAGTGAATTAAATACTATTTGGAGGCATTTAATGTTCAAGCAAAAACGGCTGATTTTCGACAAAAGAGATAACACCCCCCCCCATTACGTCATGCTTCAAAAATGTGGAAAATGGTCCATTTTCAAATGTTTTATTTTTGAACGACAGTTCACATTTGTAGGTGGATCATCAGTGTTAGAGCTAAAATTAGCATGTTTAAAGTGATTTTCATGCTTCCAGGGGCTCGGGAAGTGAATTAAATACTATTTGGAGGCATTTAATGTTCAAGCAAAAACGGCTGATTGTCGACAAAAGAGATAACACCCCCCCATTACGTCATGCTTCAGAAATGTGGAAAATGGTCCCATTTTAAATGTTTTATTTTTGAACGTCAGTTCACATTTGTAGGTGGATCATCAGTGTTAAAGCTAAAATTAGCATGTTTAAAGTGATTTTCATGCTTCCAGGGGCCCTAAACACAAGATTTATGTAATGGTTAAAAGTGCATGAAAATGGCCAATTTACTCACTCTGAGTTCTCAAAAAGGGTTTCATCACCCCGGGAAGTTAATTAAATACCATTTGGAGGCATTTAATGTTCAAGCAAAAACAGCTGATTTTCGACAAAAGAGATAACACCCCCCCATTACGTCATGCATCCGAAATGTGGAAAATGGTCCATTTTCAAATGTTTTATTTTTGAACGTCAGTTCACATTTGTAGGTGGATCATCAGTGTTAGAGCTAAAATTAGCATGTTTAAAGTGATTTTCATGCTTCCAGGGGCCCTAAACACAAGATTTATGGAATGGTTAAAAGTGCATGAAAATGGCCAATTTACTCACTCTGAGTTCTCAAAAAGGGTTTCTTCACCCCGGGAAGTTAATTAAATACCATTTGGAGGCATTTAATGTTCGAGCAAAAACGGCTGATTTTCGACAAAAGAGATAACACCCCCCCGTTACATCATGCTTCAGAAATGTGGAAAATGGTCCGTTTTCAAATGTTTTATTTTTGAACGTCAGTTCACATTTGTAGGTGGATCATCAGAGTTAGAGCTAAAATTAGCATGTTTAAAGTGATTTTCATGCTTCCAGGGGCCCTAAACACAAGATTTATGGAATGGTTAAAAGTGCATGAAAATGGTCAATTTACTCACTCTGAGTTCTCAAAAAGGGTTTCTTCACCCCGGGAAGTTAATTAAATACCATTTGGAGGCATTTAATGTTTGAGCAAAAACGGCTGATTTTCGACAAAAGAGATAACACCCCCCATTACGTCATGCTTCAGAAATGTGGAAAATGGTCCGTTTTCAAATGTTTTATTTTTGAACGTCACTTCACATTTGTAGGTGGATCATCAGTGTTAGAGCTAAAATTAGCATGTTTAAAGTGATTTTCATGCTTCCAGGGGCTCAGGAAGTGAATTAAATACTATTTGGAGGCATTTAATGTTCAAGCAAAAACGGCTGATTTTCGACAAAAGAGATAACACCCCCCCATTACGTCATGCTTCAGAAATGTGGAAAATGGTCCTTTTTCAAATGTTTTATTTTTGAACGTCAGTTCACATTTGTAGGTGGATCATCAGTGTTAGGGCTAAAATTTGCATGTTTAAAGTGATTTTCATGCTTCCAGGGGCCCTAAACACAAGATTTATGGAATGGTTAAAAGTGCATGAAAATGGCCAATTTACTCACTCTGAGTTCTCAAAAAGGGTTTCTTCACCCCGGGAAGTTAATTAAATACCATTTGGAGGCATTTAATGTTCAAGCAAAAACGGCTGATTTTCGACAAAAGAGATAACACCCCCCCATTACGTCATGCTTCAGAAATGTGGAAAATGGTCAGTTTTCAAATGTTTTATTTTTGAACGTCAGTTCACATTTGTAGGTGGATCATCAGTGTTAGAGCTAAAATTAGCATGTTTAAAGTGATTTTCTGCTTCCAAGGGCTCGGGAAGTGAATTAAATACTATTTGGAGGCATTTCATGTTCAAGCAAAAACGGCTGATTTTCGACAAAAGAGATAACACCCCCCCATTACGTCATGCTTCAGAAATGTGGAAAATGGTCCGATTTTAAATGTTTTATTTTTGAACGTCAGTTCACATTTGTAGGTGGATCATCAGTGTTAGAGCTAAAATTAGCATGTTTAAAGTGATTTTCATGCTTCCAGGGGCTCGGGAAGTGAATTAAACACTATTTGGAGGCATTTAATGTTCAAGCAAAAACGGCTGATTTTCGACAAAAGAGATAACACCCCCATTACGTCATGCTTCAGAAATGTGAAAAATGGTTCGATTTCAAATGTTTTATTTTTGAACGTCAGTTCACATTTGTAGGTGGATCATCAGTGTTAGAGCTAAAATTAGCATGTTTAAAGTGATTTTCATGCTTCCAGGGGCTCGGGAAGTGAATTAAATACTATTTGGAGGCATTTAATGTTCAAGCAAAAACGGCTGATTTTCGACAAAAGAGATAACACCCCCCCATTACGTCATGCTTCAGAAATGTGGAAAATGGTCCGATTTTAAATGTTTTATTTTTGAACGTCAGTTCACATTTGTAGGTGGATCATCAGTGTTAGAGCTAAAATTAGCATGTTTAAAGTGATTTTCATGCTTCCAGGGGCCCTAAACACAAGATTTATGGAATGGTTAAAAGTGCATGAAAATGGCCAATTTACTCACTCTGAGTTCTCAAAAAGGGTTTCTTCACCCCGGGAAGTTAATTAAATACCATTTGGAGGCATTTAATGTTCGAGCAAAAACGGCTGATTTTCGACAAAAGAGATAACACCCCCCCCCCATTACGTCATGCTTCAGAAATGTGGAAAAAGGTCCGTTTTCAAATGTTTTATTTTTGAACGTCAGTTCACATTTGTAGGTGGATCATCAGTGTTAGAGCTAAAATTAGCATGTTTAAAGTGATTTTCATGCTTCCAGGGGCTCGGGAAGTGAATTAAATACTATTTGGAGGCATTTAATGTTCAAGCAAAAACGGCTGATATTCGACAAAAGAGATAACACCCCCCCATTACGTCATGCTTCAGAAATGTGGAAAATGGTCCGTTTTCAAATGTTTTATTTTTGAACGTCAGTTCACATTTGTAGGTGGATCATCAGTGTTAGAGCTAAAATTAGCATGTTTAAAGTGATTTTCATGCTTCCAGGGGCCCTAAACACAAGATTTATGGAATGGTTAAAAGTGCATGAAAATGGCCAATTTACTCACTTTGAGTTCTCAAAAAGGGTTTCATCACCCCGGGAAGTTAATTAAATACCATTTAGAGGCATTTAATGTTCGAGCAAAAACGGCTGATTTTCGACAAAAGAGATAACACCCCCCCATTACGTCATGCTTCAGAAATGTGGGAAATGGTCCGTTTTCAAATGTTTTATTTTTGAACGTCAGTTCACATTTGTAGGTGGATCATCAGTGTTAGGGCTAAAATTAGCATGTTTAAAGTGATTTTCATGCTTCCAGGGGCCCTAAACACAAGATTTATGGAATGGTTAAAAGTGCATGAAAATGGCCAATTTACTCACTCTGAGTTCTCAAAAAGGGTTTCTTCACCCTGGGAAGTTAATTAAATACCATTTGGAGGCATTTAATGTTCGAGCAAAAACGGCTGATTTTCGACAAAAGAGATAACACCCCCCCGTTACATCATGCTTCAGAAATGTGGAAAATGGTCCGTTTTCAAATGTTTTATTTTTGAACGTCAGTTCACATTTGTAGGTGGATCATCAGAGTTAGAGCTAAAATTAGCATGTTTAAAGTGATTTTCATGCTTCCAGGGGCCCTAAACACAAGATTTATGGAATGGTTAAAAGTGCATGAAAATGGTCAATTTACTCACTCTGAGTTCTCAAAAAGGGTTTCTTCACCCCGGGAAGTTAATTAGATACCATTTGGAGGCATTTAATGTTCAAACGAAAACGGCTGATTTTTGACAAAAGAGATAACACCCCCCCATTACGTCATGCTTCAGAAATGTGGAAAATGGTCCATATTCAAATGTTTTATTTTTGAACGTCAGTTCATATTTTTAGGTGGATCATCAGTGTTAGAGCTAAAATTAGCATGTTTAAAGTGATTTTCATGCTTCCAGGGGCTCGGGAAGTGAATTAAATACTATTTGGAGGCATTTAATGTTCAAGCAAAAACGGCTGATTTTCGACAAAAGAGATAACACCCCCCCCCATTACGTCATGCTTCAAAAATGTGGAAAATGGTCCATTTTCAAATGTTTTATTTTTGAACGACAGTTCACATTTGTAGGTGGATCATCAGTGTTAGAGCTAAAATTAGCATGTTTAAAGTGATTTTCATGCTTCCAGGGGCTCGGGAAGTGAATTAAATACTATTTGGAGGCATTTAATGTTCAAGCAAAAACGGCTGATTTTCGACAAAAGAGATAACACCCCCCCATTACGTCATGCTTCAGAAATGTGGAAAATGGTCCCATTTTAAATGTTTTATTTTTGAACGTCAGTTCACATTTGTAGGTGGATCATCAGTGTTAAAGCTAAAATTAGCATGTTTAAAGTGATTTTCATGCTTCCAGGGGCCCTAAACACAAGATTTATGTAATGGTTAAAAGTGCATGAAAATGGCCAATTTACTCACTCTGAGTTCTCAAAAAGGGTTTCATCACCCCGGGAAGTTAATTAAATACCATTTGGAGGCATTTAATGTTCAAGCAAAAACAGCTGATTTTCGACAAAAGAGATAACACCCCCCCATTACGTCATGCATCCGAAATGTGGAAAGTGGTCCATTTTCAAATGTTTTATTTTTGAACGTCAGTTCACATTTGTAGGTGGATCATTAGTGTTAGAGCTAAAATTAGCATGTTTAAAGTGATTTTCATGCTTCCAGGGGCCCTAAACACAAGATTTATGGAATGGTTAAAAGTGCATGAAAATGGCCAATTTACTCACTCTGAGTTCTCAAAAAGGGTTTCTTCACCCCGGGAAGTTAATTAAATACCATTTGGAGGCATTTAATGTTCGAGCAAAAACGGCTGATTTTCGACAAAAGAGATAACACCCCCCCGTTACATCATGCTTCAGAAATGTGGAAAATGGTCCGTTTTCAAATGTTTTATTTTTGAACGTCAGTTCACATTTGTAGGTGGATCATCAGAGTTAGAGCTAAAATTAGCATGTTTAAAGTGATTTTCATGCTTCCAGGGGCCCTAAACACAAGATTTATGGAATGGTTAAAAGTGCATGAAAATGGTCAATTTACTCACTCTGAGTTCTCAAAAAGGGTTTCTTCACCCCGGGAAGTTAATTAAATACCATTTGGAGGCATTTAATGTTTGAGCAAAAACGGCTGATTTTCGACAAAAGAGATAACACCCCCCATTACGTCATGCTTCAGAAATGTGGAAAATGGTCCGTTTTCAAATGTTTTATTTTTGAACGTCACTTCACATTTGTAGGTGGATCATCAGTGTTAGAGCTAAAATTAGCATGTTTAAAGTGATTTTCATGCTTCCAGGGGCTCAGGAAGTGAATTAAATACTATTTGGAGGCATTTAATGTTCAAGCAAAAACGGCTGATTTTCGACAAAAGAGATAACACCCCCCCATTACGTCATGCTTCAGAAATGTGGAAAATGGTCCTTTTTCAAATGTTTTATTTTTGAACGTCAGTTCACATTTGTAGGTGGATCATCAGTGTTAGGGCTAAAATTTGCATGTTTAAAGTGATTTTCATGCTTCCAGGGGCCCTAAACACAAGATTTATGGAATGGTTAAAAGTGCATGAAAATGGCCAATTTACTCACTCTGAGTCCTCAAAAAGGGTTTCTTCACCCCGGGAAGTTAATTAAATACCATTTGGAGGCATTTAATGTTCAAGCAAAAACGGCTGATTTTCGACAAAAGAGATAACACCCCCCCATTACGTCATGCTTCAGGAATGTGGAAAATGGTCAGTTTTCAAATGTTTTATTTTTGAACGTCAGTTCACATTTGTAGGTGGATCATCAGTGTTAGAGCTAAAATTAGCATGTTTAAAGTGATTTTCTGCTTCCAAGGGCTCGGGAAGTGAATTAAATACTATTTGGAGGCATTTCATGTTCAAGCAAAAACGGCTGATTTTCGACAAAAGAGATAACACCCCCCCATTACGTCATGCTTCAGAAATGTGGAAAATGGTCCGATTTTAAATGTTTTATTTTTGAACGTCAGTTCACATTTGTAGGTGGATCATCAGTGTTAGAGCTAAAATTAGCATGTTTAAAGTGATTTTCATGCTTCCAGGGGCTCGGGAAGTGAATTAAACACTATTTGGAGGCATTTAATGTTCAAGCAAAAACGGCTGATTTTCGACAAAAGAGATAACACCCCCATTACGTCATGCTTCAGAAATGTGAAAAATGGTTCGATTTCAAATGTTTTATTTTTGAACGTCAGTTCACATTTGTAGGTGGATCATCAGTGTTAGAGCTAAAATTAGCATGTTTAAAGTGATTTTCATGCTTCCAGGGGCTCGGGAAGTGAATTAAATACTATTTGGAGGCATTTAATGTTCAAGCAAAAACGGCTGATTTTCGACAAAAGAGATAACACCCCCCCATTACGTCATGCTTCAGAAATGTGGAAAATGGTCCGATTTTAAATGTTTTATTTTTGAACGTCAGTTCACATTTGTAGGTGGATCATCAGTGTTAGAGCTAAAATTAGCATGTTTAAAGTGATTTTCATGCTTCCAGGGGCCCTAAACACAAGATTTATGGAATGGTTAAAAGTGCATGAAAATGGCCAATTTACTCACTCTGAGTTCTCAAAAAGGGTTTCTTCACCCCGGGAAGTTAATTAAATACCATTTGGAGGCATTTAATGTTCGAGCAAAAACGGCTGATTTTCGACAAAAGAGATAACACCCCCCCCCATTACGTCATGCTTCAGAAATGTGGAAAAAGGTCCGTTTTCAAATGTTTTATTTTTGAACGTCAGTTCACATTTGTAGGTGGATCATCAGTGTTAGAGCTAAAATTAGCATGTTTAAAGTGATTTTCATGCTTCCAGGGGCTCGGGAAGTGAATTAAATACTATTTGGAGGCATTTAATGTTCAAGCAAAAACGGCTGATATTCGACAAAAGAGATAACACCCCCCCATTACGTCATGCTTCAGAAATGTGGAAAATGGTCCGTTTTCAAATGTTTTATTTTTGAACGTCAGTTCACATTTGTAGGTGGATCATCAGTGTTAGAGCTAAAATTAGCATGTTTAAAGTGATTTTCATGCTTCCAGGGGCCCTAAACACAAGATTTATGGAATGGTTAAAAGTGCATGAAAATGGCCAATTTACTCACTTTGAGTTCTCAAAAAGGGTTTCATCACCCCGGGAAGTTAATTAAATACCATTTAGAGGCATTTAATGTTCGAGCAAAAACGGCTGATTTTCGACAAAAGAGATAACACCCCCCCATTACGTCATGCTTCAGAAATGTGGGAAATGGTCCGTTTTCAAATGTTTTATTTTTGAACGTCAGTTCACATTTGTAGGTGGATCATCAGTGTTAGGGCTAAAATTAGCATGTTTAAAGTGATTTTCATGCTTCCAGGGGCCCTAAACACAAGATTTATGGAATGGTTAAAAGTGCATGAAAATGGCCAATTTACTCACTCTGAGTTCTCAAAAAGGGTTTCTTCACCCCGGGAAGTTAATTAAATACCATTTGGAGGCATTTAATGTTCAAGCAAAAACGGCTGATTTTCGACAAAAGTGATAACACCCCCCCCATTACGTCATGCTTCAGAAATGTGGAAAAAGGTCCGTTTTCAAATGTTTTATTTTTGAACGTCAGTTCACATTTGTAGGTGGATCATCAGTGTTAGAGCTAAAATTAGCATGTTTAAAGTGATTTTCATGCTTCCAGGGGCTCGGGAAGTGAATTAAATACTATTTGGAGGCATTTAATGTTCAAGCAAAAACGGCTGATATTCGACAAAAGAGATAACACCCCCCCATTACGTCATGCTTCAGAAATGTGGAAAATGGTCAGTTTTCAAATGTTTTATTTTTGAACGTCAGTTCACATTTGTAGGTGGATCATCAGTGTTAGAGCTAAAATTAGCATGTTTAAAGTGATTTTCATGCTTCCAGGGGCCCTAAACACAAGATTTATGGAATGGTTAAAAGTGCATGAAAATGGCCATTTTACTCACTTTGAGTTCTCAAAAAGGGTTTCATCACCCCGGGAAGTTAATTAAATACCATTTAGAGGCATTTAATGTTCGAGCAAAAACGGCTGATTTTCGACAAAAGAGATAACACCCCCCCATTACGTCATGCTTCAGAAATGTGGAAAATGGTCCGTTTTCAAATGTTTTATTTTTGAACGTCAGTTCACATTTGTAGGTGGATCATCAGTGTTAGGGCTAAAATTAGCATGTTTAAAGTGATTTTCATGCTTCCAGGGGCCCTAAACACAAGATTTATGGAATGGTTAAAAGTGCATGAAAATGGCCAATTTACTCACTCTGAGTTCTCAAAAAGGGTTTCTTCACCCCGGGAAGTTAATTAAATACCATTTGGAGGCATTTAATGTTCAAGCAAAAACGGCTGATTTTCGACAAAAGAGATAACACCCCCCCATTACGTCATGCTTCAGAAATGTGGAAAATGGTCAGTTTTCAAATGTTTTATTTTTGAACGTCAGTTCACATTTGTAGGTGGATCATCAGTGTTAGAGCTAAAATTAGCATGTTTAAAGTGATTTTCTGCTTCCAAGGGCTCGGGAAGTGAATTAAATACTATTTGGAGGCATTTCATGTTCAAGCAAAAACGGCTGATTTTCGACAAAAGAGATAACACCCCCCCATTACGTCATGCTTCAGAAATGTGGAAAATGGTCAGTTTTCAAATGTTTTAATTTTGAACGTCAGTTCACATTTGTAGGTGGATCATCAGTGTTAGAGCTAAAATTAGCATGTTTAAAGTGATTTTCATGCTTCCAGGGGCTTGGGAAGTTAATTAAATACCATTTAGAGGCATTTAATGTTCGAGCAAAAACGGCTGATTTTCGACAAAAGAGATAACACCCCCCCATTACGTCATGCTTCAGAAATGTGGAAAATGGTCCGTTTTCAAATGTTTTATTTTTGAACGTCAGTTCACATTTGTAGGTGGATCATCAGTGTTAGGGCTAAAATTAGCATGTTTAAAGTGATTTTCATGCTTCCAGGGGCCCTAAAGACAAGATTTATGGAATGGTTAAAAGTGCATGAAAATGGCCAATTTACTCACTCTGAGTTCTCAAAAAGGGTTTCTTCACCCCGGGAAGTTAATTAAATACCATTTGGAGGCATTTAATGTTCAAGCAAAAACGGCTGATTTTCGACAAAAGAGATAACACCCCCCCCCATTACGTCATGCTTCAGAAATGTGGAAAAAGGTCCGTTTTCAAATGTTTTATTTTTGAACGTCAGTTCACATTTGTAGGTGGATCATCAGTGTTAGAGCTAAAATTAGCATGTTTAAAGTGATTTTCATGCTTCCAGGGGCTCGGGAAGTGAATTAAATACTATTTGGAGGCATTTAATGTTCAAGCAAAAACGGCTGATATTCGACAAAAGAGATAACACCCCCCCATTACGTCATGCTTCAGAAATGTGGAAAATGGTCCGTTTTCAAATGTTTTATTTTTGAACGTCAGTTCACATTTGTAGGTGGATCATCAGTGTTAGAGCTAAAATTAGCATGTTTAAAGTGATTTTCATGCTTCCAGGGGCTCGGGAAGTGAATTAAATACTATTTGGAGGCATTTAATGTTCAAGCAAAAACGGCTGATTTTCGACAAAAGAGATAACACCCCCCCATTACGTCATGCTTCAGAAATGTGGAAAATGGTCCGTTTTCAAATGTTTTTTTTTTAACATCAGTTCACATTTGTAGGTGGATCATCAGTGTTAGAGCTAAAATTAGCATGTTTAAAGTGATTTTCATGCTTCCAGGGGCTCGGGAAGTGAATTAAATACTATTTGGAGGCATTTAATGTTCAAGCAAAAACGGCTGATTTTCGACAAAAGAGATACCCCCCCATTACGTCATGCTTCAGAAATGTGGAAAATGATCCGATTTTAAATGTTTTTTTTTTTAACGTCAGTTCACATTTGTAGGTGGATCATCAGTGTTAGAGCTAAAATTAGCATGTTTAAAGTGATTTTCATGCTTCCAGGGGCTCGGGAAGTGAATTAAATACTATTTGGAGGCATTTAATGTTCAAGCAAAAACGGCTGATTTTCGACAAAAGAGATACCCCCCCATTACGTCATGCTTCAGAAATGTGGAAAATGATCCGATTTTAAATGTTTTATTTTTGAACGTCAGTTCACATTTGTAGGTGGATCATCAGTGTTAGAGCTAAAATTAGCATGTTTAAAGTGATTTTCATGCTTCCAGGGGCTCGGGAAGTGAATTAAACACTATTTGGAGGCATTTAATGTTCAAGCAAAAACGGCTGATTTTCGACAAAAGAGATAACACCCCCCCATTACGTCATGCTTCAGAAATGTGAAAAATGGTTCGATTTCAAATGTTTTATTTTTGAACGTCAGTTCACATTTATAGGTGGATCATCAGTGTTAGAGCTAAAATTGGCATGTTTAAAGTGATTTTCATGCTTCCAGGGGCCCTAAACAAAAGATTTGTGGAATGGTTAAAAGTGCATGAAAATGGCCAATTTACTCACTCTGAGTTCCCAAAAAGGGTTTCTTCACCCCGGGAAGTTAATTAAATACCATTTGGAGGCATTTAATGTTCAAGCAAAAACGGCTGATTTTCGACAAAAGAGATCACACCCCCCCATTACGTCATGCTTCAGAAATGTGGAAAATGGTCCGTTTTCAAATGTTTTATTTTTGAACGTCAGTTCACATTTGTAGGTGGATCATCAGTGTTAGAGCTAAAATTAGCATGTTTAAAGTGATTTTCATGCTTCCAGGGGCTCGGGAAGTGAATTAAATACTATTTGGAGGCATTTAATGTTCAAGCAAAAACGGCTGATTTTCGACAAAAGAGATAACACCCCCCATTATGTCATGCTTCAGAAATGTGAAAAATGGTTCGATTTCAAATGTTGTATTTTTGAATGTCAGTTCACATTTGTAGGTGGATCATCAGTGTTAGAGCTAAAATTAGCATGTTTAAAGGGATTTTCATGCTTCCAGGGGCTCGGGAAGTGAATTAAACACTATTTGGAGCATTTAATGTTCAAGCAAAAACGGCTGATTTTCGACAAAAGAGATAACACCCCCCCCCATTACGTCATGCTTCAGAAATGTGAAAAATGGTTCGATTTCAAATGTTTTATTTTTGAACGTCAGTTCACATTTGTAGGTGGATCATCAGTGTTAGAGCTAAAATTGGCATGTTTAAAGTGATTTTCATGCTTCCAGGGGCCCTAAACAAAAGATTTGTGGAATGGTTAAAAGTGCATGAAAATGGCCAATTTACTCACTCTGAGTTCCCAAAAAGGGTTTCTTCACCCCGGGAAGTTAATTAAATACCATTTGGAGGCATTTAATGTTCAAGCAAAAACGGCTGATTTTCGACAAAAGAGATAACACCCCCCCATTACGTCATGCTTCAGAAATGTGGAAAATGGTCAGTTTTCAAATGTTTTATTTTTGAACGTCAGTTCACATTTGTAGGTGGATCATCAGTGTTAGGGCTAAAATTAGCATGTTTAAAGTGATTTTCATGCTTCCAGGGGCCCAAAACACAAGATTTATGGAATGGTTAAAAGTGCATGAAAATGGCCAATTTACTCACTCTGAGTTCTCAAAAAGGGTTTCTTCACCCCGGGAAGTTAATTAAATACCATTTGGAGGCATTTAATGTTCGAGCAAAAACGGCTGATTTTCGACAAAAGAGATAACACCCCCCCATTACGTCATGCTTCAGAAATGTGGAAAATGGTCCGTTTTCAAATGTTTTATTTTTGAACGTCAGTTCACATTTGTAGGTGGATCATCAGTGTTAGAGCTAAAATTAGCATGTTTAAAGTGATTTTCATGCTTCCAGGGGCCCAAAACACAAGATTTATGGAATGGTTAAAAGTGCATGAAAATGGCCAATTTACTCACTCTGAGTTCTCAAAAAGGGTTTCTTCACCCCGGGAAGTTAATTAAATACCATTTGGAGGCATTTAATGTTCGAGCAAAAACGGCTGATTTTCGACAAAAGAGATAACACCCCCCCATTACGTCATGCTTCAGAAATGTGGAAAATGGTCCGTTTTCAAATGTTTTATTTTTGAACGTCAGTTCACATTTGTAGGTGGATCATCAGTGTTAGAGCTAAAATTAGCATGTTTAAAGTGATTTTCATGCTTCCAGGGGCTCGGGAAGTTAATTAAATACCATTTGGAGGCATTTAATGTTCGAGCAAAAACGGCTGATTTTCGACAAAAGAGATAACACCCCCCCATTACGTCATGCTTCAGAAATGTGGAAAATGGTCCATTTTCAAATGTTTTATTTTTGAACGTCAGTTCACATTTGTAGGTGGATCATCAGTGTTAGAGCTAAAATTAGCATGTTTAAAATGATTTTCATGCTTCCAGGGGCCCTAAACACAAGATTTATGGAATGGTTAAAAGTGCATGAAAATGGCCAATTTACTCACTCTGAGTTCTCAAAAAGGGTTTCTTCACCCCGGGAAGTTAATTAAATACCATTTGGAGGCATTTAATGTTCGAGCAAAAACGGCTGATTTTCGACAAAAGAGATAACACCCCCCCATTACGTCATGCTTCAGAAATGTGGAAAATGGTCCGTTTTCAAATGTTTTATTTTTGAACGTCAGTTCACATTTGTAGGTGGATCATCAGTGTTAGGGCTAAAATTAGCATGTTTAAAGTGATTTTCATGCTTCCAGGGGCCCTAAACACAAGATTTATGGAATGGTTAAAAGTGCATGAAAATGGCCAATTTACTCACTCTGAGTTCTCAAAAAGGGTTTCTTCACCCCGGGAAGTTAATTAAATACCATTTGGAGGCATTTAATGTTCAAGCAAAAACGGCTGATTTTCGACAAAAGAGATAACACCCCCCCCATTACGTCATGCTTCAGAAATGTGGAAAAAGGTCCGTTTTCAAATGTTTTATTTTTGAACGTCAGTTCACATTTGTAGGTGGATCATCAGTGTTAGAGCTAAAATTAGCATGTTTAAAGTGATTTTCATGCTTCCAGGGGCTCGGGAAGTGAATTAAATACTATTTGGAGGCATTTAATGTTCAAGCAAAAACGGCTGATATTCGACAAAAGAGATAACACCCCCCCATTACGTCATGCTTCAGAAATGTGGAAAATGGTCCGTTTTCAAATGTTTTATTTTTGAACGTCAGTTCACATTTGTAGGTGGATCATCAGTGTTAGAGCTAAAATTAGCATGTTTAAAGTGATTTTCATGCTTCCAGGGGCCCTAAACACAAGATTTATGGAATGGTTAAAAGTGCATGAAAATGGCCAATTTACTCACTTTGAGTTCTCAAAAAGGGTTTCATCACCCCGGGAAGTTAATTAAATACCATTTAGAGCCATTTAATGTTCGAGCAAAAACGGCTGATTTTCGACAAAAGAGATAACACCCCCCCATTACGTCATGCATCCGAAATGTGGAAAATGGTCCATTTTCAAATGTTTTATTTTTGAACGTCAGTTCACATTTGTAGGTGGATCATCAGTGTTAGAGCTAAAATTAGCATGTTTAAAGTGATTTTCATGCTTCCAGGGGCCCTAAACACAAGATTTATGGAATGGTTAAAAGTGCATGAAAATGGCCAATTTACTCACTCTGAGTTCTCAAAAAGGGTTTCTTCACCCCGGGAAGTTAATTAAATACCATTTGGAGGCATTTAATGTTCGAGCAAAAACGGCTGATTTTCGACAAAAGAGATAACACCCCCCCGTTACATCATGCTTCAGAAATGTGGAAAATGGTCCGTTTTCAAATGTTTTATTTTTGAACGTCAGTTCACATTTGTAGGTGGATCATCAGAGTTAGAGCTAAAATTAGCATGTTTAAAGTGATTTTCATGCTTCCAGGGGCCCTAAACACAAGATTTATGGAATGGTTAAAAGTGCATGAAAATGGTCAATTTACTCACTCTGAGTTCTCAAAAAGGGTTTCTTCACCCCGGGAAGTTAATTAAATACCATTTGGAGGCATTTAATGTTTGAGCAAAAACGGCTGATTTTCGACAAAAGAGATAACACCCCCCATTACGTCATGCTTCAGAAATGTGGAAAATGGTCCGTTTTCAAATGTTTTATTTTTGAACGTCACTTCACATTTGTAGGTGGATCATCAGTGTTAGAGCTAAAATTAGCATGTTTAAAGTGATTTTCATGCTTCCAGGGGCTCAGGAAGTGAATTAAATACTATTTGGAGGCATTTAATGTTCAAGCAAAAACGGCTGATTTTCGACAAAAGAGATAACACCCCCCCATTACGTCATGCTTCAGAAATGTGGAAAATGGTCCTTTTTCAAATGTTTTATTTTTGAACGTCAGTTCACATTTGTAGGTGGATCATCAGTGTTAGGGCTAAAATTTGCATGTTTAAAGTGATTTTCATGCTTCCAGGGGCCCTAAACACAAGATTTATGGAATGGTTAAAAGTGCATGAAAATGGCCAATTTACTCACTCTGAGTTCTCAAAAAGGGTTTCTTCACCCCGGGAAGTTAATTAAATACCATTTGGAGGCATTTAATGTTCAAGCAAAAACGGCTGATTTTCGACAAAAGAGATAACACCCCCCCATTACGTCATGCTTCAGAAATGTGGAAAATGGTCAGTTTTCAAATGTTTTATTTTTGAACGTCAGTTCACATTTGTAGGTGGATCATCAGTGTTAGAGCTAAAATTAGCATGTTTAAAGTGATTTTCTGCTTCCAAGGGCTCGGGAAGTGAATTAAATACTATTTGGAGGCATTTCATGTTCAAGCAAAAACGGCTGATTTTCGACAAAAGAGATAACACCCCCCCATTACGTCATGCTTCAGAAATGTGGAAAATGGTCCGATTTTAAATGTTTTATTTTTGAACGTCAGTTCACATTTGTAGGTGGATCATCAGTGTTAGAGCTAAAATTAGCATGTTTAAAGTGATTTTCATGCTTCCAGGGGCTCGGGAAGTGAATTAAACACTATTTGGAGGCATTTAATGTTCAAGCAAAAACGGCTGATTTTCGACAAAAGAGATAACACCCCCATTACGTCATGCTTCAGAAATGTGAAAAATGGTTCGATTTCAAATGTTTTATTTTTGAACGTCAGTTCACATTTGTAGGTGGATCATCAGTGTTAGAGCTAAAATTAGCATGTTTAAAGTGATTTTCATGCTTCCAGGGGCTCGGGAAGTGAATTAAATACTATTTGGAGGCATTTAATGTTCAAGCAAAAACGGCTGATTTTCGACAAAAGAGATAACACCCCCCCATTACGTCATGCTTCAGAAATGTGGAAAATGGTCCGATTTTAAATGTTTTATTTTTGAACGTCAGTTCACATTTGTAGGTGGATCATCAGTGTTAGAGCTAAAATTAGCATGTTTAAAGTGATTTTCATGCTTCCAGGGGCCCTAAACACAAGATTTATGGAATGGTTAAAAGTGCATGAAAATGGCCAATTTACTCACTCTGAGTTCTCAAAAAGGGTTTCTTCACCCCGGGAAGTTAATTAAATACCATTTGGAGGCATTTAATGTTCGAGCAAAAACGGCTGATTTTCGACAAAAGAGATAACACCCCCCCCCCATTACGTCATGCTTCAGAAATGTGGAAAAAGGTCCGTTTTCAAATGTTTTATTTTTGAACGTCAGTTCACATTTGTAGGTGGATCATCAGTGTTAGAGCTAAAATTAGCATGTTTAAAGTGATTTTCATGCTTCCAGGGGCTCGGGAAGGTAATTAAATACTATTTGGAGGCATTTAATGTTCAAGCAAAAACGGCTGATATTCGACAAAAGAGATAACACCCCCCCATTACGTCATGCTTCAGAAATGTGGAAAATGGTCCGTTTTCAAATGTTTTATTTTTGAACGTCAGTTCACATTTGTAGGTGGATCATCAGTGTTAGAGCTAAAATTAGCATGTTTAAAGTGATTTTCATGCTTCCAGGGGCCCTAAACACAAGATTTATGGAATGGTTAAAAGTGCATGAAAATGGCCAATTTACTCACTTTGAGTTCTCAAAAAGGGTTTCATCACCCCGGGAAGTTAATTAAATACCATTTAGAGGCATTTAATGTTCGAGCAAAAACGGCTGATTTTCGACAAAAGAGATAACACCCCCCCATTACGTCATGCTTCAGAAATGTGGGAAATGGTCCGTTTTCAAATGTTTTATTTTTGAACGTCAGTTCACATTTGTAGGTGGATCATCAGTGTTAGGGCTAAAATTAGCATGTTTAAAGTGATTTTCATGCTTCCAGGGGCCCTAAACACAAGATTTATGGAATGGTTAAAAGTGCATGAAAATGGCCAATTTACTCACTCTGAGTTCTCAAAAAGGGTTTCTTCACCCTGGGAAGTTAATTAAATACCATTTGGAGGCATTTAATGTTCGAGCAAAAACGGCTGATTTTCGACAAAAGAGATAACACCCCCCGTTACATCATGCTTCAGAAATGTGGAAAATGGTCCGTTTTCAAATGTTTTATTTTTGAACGTCAGTTCACATTTGTAGGTGGATCATCAGAGTTAGAGCTAAAATTAGCATGTTTAAAGTGATTTTCATGCTTCCAGGGGCCCTAAACACAAGATTTATGGAATGGTTAAAAGTGCATGAAAATGGTCAATTTACTCACTCTGAGTTCTCAAAAAGGGTTTCTTCACCCCCGGGAAGTTAATTAGATACCATTTGGAGGCATTTAATGTTCAAACGAAAACGGCTGATTTTTGACAAAAGAGATAACACCCCCCCATTACGTCATGCTTCAGAAATGTGGAAAATGGTCCATATTCAAATGTTTTATTTTTGAACGTCAGTTCATATTTTTAGGTGGATCATCAGTGTTAGAGCTAAAATTAGCATGTTTAAAGTGATTTTCCATGCTTCCAGGGGCTCGGGAAGTGAATTAAATACTATTTGGAGGCATTTAATGTTCAAGCAAAAACGGCTGATTTTCGACAAAAGAGATAACACCCCCCCCATTACGTCATGCTTCAAAAATGTGGAAAATGGTCCATTTTCAAATGTTTTATTTTTGAACGACAGTTCACATTTGTAGGTGGATCATCAGTGTTAGAGCTAAAATTAGCATGTTTAAAGTGATTTTCATGCTTCCAGGGGCTCGGGAAGTGAATTAAATACTATTTGGAGGCATTTAATGTTCAAGCAAAAACGGCTGATTTTCGACAAAAGAGATAACACCCCCCCATTACGTCATGCTTCAGAAATGTGGAAAATGGTCCCATTTTAAATGTTTTATTTTTGAACGTCAGTTCACATTTGTAGGTGGATCATCAGTGTTAAAGCTAAAATTAGCATGTTTAAAGTGATTTTCATGCTTCCAGGGGCCCTAAACACAAGATTTATGTAATGGTTAAAAGTGCATGAAAATGGCCAATTTACTCACTCTGAGTTCTCAAAAAGGGTTTCATCACCCCGGGAAGTTAATTAAATACCATTTGGAGGCATTTAATGTTCAAGCAAAAACAGCTGATTTTCGACAAAAGAGATAACACCCCCCCATTACGTCATGCATCCGAAATGTGGAAAGTGGTCCATTTTCAAATGTTTTATTTTTGAACGTCAGTTCACATTTGTAGGTGGATCATTAGTGTTAGAGCTAAAATTAGCATGTTTAAAGTGATTTTCATGCTTCCAGGGGCCCTAAACACAAGATTTATGGAATGGTTAAAAGTGCATGAAAATGGCCAATTTACTCACTCTGAGTTCTCAAAAAGGGTTTCTTCACCCCGGGAAGTTAATTAAATACCATTTGGAGGCATTTAATGTTCGAGCAAAAACGGCTGATTTTCGACAAAAGAGATAACACCCCCCCGTTACATCATGCTTCAGAAATGTGGAAAATGGTCCGTTTTCAAATGTTTTATTTTTGAACGTCAGTTCACATTTGTAGGTGGATCATCAGAGTTAGAGCTAAAATTAGCATGTTTAAAGTGATTTTCATGCTTCCAGGGGCCCTAAACACAAGATTTATGGAATGGTTAAAAGTGCATGAAAATGGTCAATTTACTCACTCTGAGTTCTCAAAAAGGGTTTCTTCACCCCGGGAAGTTAATTAAATACCATTTGGAGGCATTTAATGTTTGAGCAAAAACGGCTGATTTTCGACAAAAGAGATAACACCCCCCATTACGTCATGCTTCAGAAATGTGGAAAATGGTCCGTTTTCAAATGTTTTATTTTTGAACGTCACTTCACATTTGTAGGTGGATCATCAGTGTTAGAGCTAAAATTAGCATGTTTAAAGTGATTTTCATGCTTCCAGGGGCTCAGGAAGTGAATTAAATACTATTTGGAGGCATTTAATGTTCAAGCAAAAACGGCTGATTTTCGACAAAAGAGATAACACCCCCCCATTACGTCATGCTTCAGAAATGTGGAAAATGGTCCTTTTTCAAATGTTTTATTTTTGAACGTCAGTTCACATTTGTAGGTGGATCATCAGTGTTAGGGCTAAAATTTGCATGTTTAAAGTGATTTTCATGCTTCCAGGGGCCCTAAACACAAGATTTATGGAATGGTTAAAAGTGCATGAAAATGGCCAATTTACTCACTCTGAGTCCTCAAAAAGGGTTTCTTCACCCCGGGAAGTTAATTAAATACCATTTGGAGGCATTTAATGTTCAAGCAAAAACGGCTGATTTTCGACAAAAGAGATAACACCCCCCCATTACGTCATGCTTCAGGAATGTGGAAAATGGTCAGTTTTCAAATGTTTTATTTTTGAACGTCAGTTCACATTTGTAGGTGGATCATCAGTGTTAGAGCTAAAATTAGCATGTTTAAAGTGATTTTCTGCTTCCAAGGGCTCGGGAAGTGAATTAAATACTATTTGGAGGCATTTCATGTTCAAGCAAAAACGGCTGATTTTCGACAAAAGAGATAACACCCCCCCATTACGTCATGCTTCAGAAATGTGGAAAATGGTCCGATTTTAAATGTTTTATTTTTGAACGTCAGTTCACATTTGTAGGTGGATCATCAGTGTTAGAGCTAAAATTAGCATGTTTAAAGTGATTTTCATGCTTCCAGGGGCTCGGGAAGTGAATTAAACACTATTTGGAGGCATTTAATGTTCAAGCAAAAACGGCTGATTTTCGACAAAAGAGATAACACCCCCATTACGTCATGCTTCAGAAATGTGAAAAATGGTTCGATTTCAAATGTTTTATTTTTGAACGTCAGTTCACATTTGTAGGTGGATCATCAGTGTTAGAGCTAAAATTAGCATGTTTAAAGTGATTTTCATGCTTCCAGGGGCTCGGGAAGTGAATTAAATACTATTTGGAGGCATTTAATGTTCAAGCAAAAACGGCTGATTTTCGACAAAAGAGATAACACCCCCCCCATTACGTCATGCTTCAGAAATGTGGAAAATGGTCCGATTTTAAATGTTTTATTTTTGAACGTCAGTTCACATTTGTAGGTGGATCATCAGTGTTAGAGCTAAATTAGCATGTTTAAAGTGATTTTCATGCTTCCAGGGGCCCTAAACACAAGATTTATGGAATGGTTAAAAGTGCATGAAAATGGCCAATTTACTCACTCTGAGTTCTCAAAAAGGGTTTCTTCACCCCGGGAAGTTAATTAAATACCATTTGGAGGCATTTAATGTTCGAGCAAAAACGGCTGATTTTCGACAAAAGAGATAACACCCCCCCCCATTACGTCATGCTTCAGAAATGTGGAAAAAGGTCCGTTTTCAAATGTTTTATTTTTGAACGTCAGTTCACATTTGTAGGTGGATCATCAGTGTTAGAGCTAAAATTAGCATGTTTAAAGTGATTTTCATGCTTCCAGGGGCTCGGGAAGTGAATTAAATACTATTTGGAGGCATTTAATGTTCAAGCAAAAACGGCTGATATTCGACAAAAGAGATAACACCCCCCCATTACGTCATGCTTCAGAAATGTGGAAAATGGTCCGTTTTCAAATGTTTTATTTTTGAACGTCAGTTCACATTTGTAGGTGGATCATCAGTGTTAGAGCTAAAATTAGCATGTTTAAAGTGATTTTCATGCTTCCAGGGGCCCTAAACACAAGATTTATGGAATGGTTAAAAGTGCATGAAAATGGCCAATTTACTCACTTTGAGTTCTCAAAAAGGGTTTCATCACCCCGGGAAGTTAATTAAATACCATTTAGAGGCATTTAATGTTCGAGCAAAAACGGCTGATTTTCGACAAAAGAGATAACACCCCCCCATTACGTCATGCTTCAGAAATGTGGGAAATGGTCCGTTTTCAAATGTTTTATTTTTGAACGTCAGTTCACATTTGTAGGTGGATCATCAGTGTTAGGGCTAAAATTAGCATGTTTAAAGTGATTTTCATGCTTCCAGGGGCCCTAAACACAAGATTTATGGAATGGTTAAAAGTGCATGAAAATGGCCAATTTACTCACTCTGAGTTCTCAAAAAGGGTTTCTTCACCCCGGGAAGTTAATTAAATACCATTTGGAGGCATTTAATGTTCAAGCAAAAACGGCTGATTTTCGACAAAAGTGATAACACCCCCCCCATTACGTCATGCTTCAGAAATGTGGAAAAAGGTCCGTTTTCAAATGTTTTATTTTTGAACGTCAGTTCACATTTGTAGGTGGATCATCAGTGTTAGAGCTAAAATTAGCATGTTTAAAGTGATTTTCATGCTTCCAGGGGCTCGGGAAGTGAATTAAATACTATTTGGAGGCATTTAATGTTCAAGCAAAAACGGCTGATATTCGACAAAAGAGATAACACCCCCCCATTACGTCATGCTTCAGAAATGTGGAAAATGGTCAGTTTTCAAATGTTTTATTTTTGAACGTCAGTTCACATTTGTAGGTGGATCATCAGTGTTAGAGCTAAAATTAGCATGTTTAAAGTGATTTTCATGCTTCCAGGGGCCCTAAACACAAGATTTATGGAATGGTTAAAAGTGCATGAAAATGGCCATTTTACTCACTTTGAGTTCTCAAAAAGGGTTTCATCACCCCGGGAAGTTAATTAAATACCATTTAGAGGCATTTAATGTTCGAGCAAAAACGGCTGATTTTCGACAAAAGAGATAACACCCCCCCATTACGTCATGCTTCAGAAATGTGGAAAATGGTCCGTTTTCAAATGTTTTATTTTTGAACGTCAGTTCACATTTGTAGGTGGATCATCAGTGTTAGGGCTAAAATTAGCATGTTTAAAGTGATTTTCATGCTTCCAGGGGCCCTAAACACAAGATTTATGGAATGGTTAAAAGTGCATGAAAATGGCCAATTTACTCACTCTGAGTTCTCAAAAAGGGTTTCTTCACCCCGGGAAGTTAATTAAATACCATTTGGAGGCATTTAATGTTCAAGCAAAAACGGCTGATTTTCGACAAAAGAGATAACACCCCCCCATTACGTCATGCTTCAGAAATGTGGAAAATGGTCAGTTTTCAAATGTTTTATTTTTGAACGTCAGTTCACATTTGTAGGTGGATCATCAGTGTTAGAGCTAAAATTAGCATGTTTAAAGTGATTTTCTGCTTCCAAGGGCTCGGGAAGTGAATTAAATACTATTTGGAGGCATTTCATGTTCAAGCAAAAACGGCTGATTTTCGACAAAAGAGATAACACCCCCCCATTACGTCATGCTTCAGAAATGTGGAAAATGGTCAGTTTTCAAATGTTTTAATTTTGAACGTCAGTTCACATTTGTAGGTGGATCATCAGTGTTAGAGCTAAAATTAGCATGTTTAAAGTGATTTTCATGCTTCCAGGGGCTTGGGAAGTTAATTAAATACCATTTAGAGGCATTTAATGTTCGAGCAAAAACGGCTGATTTTCGACAAAAGAGATAACACCCCCCCATTACGTCATGCTTCAGAAATGTGGAAAATGGTCCGTTTTCAAATGTTTTATTTTTGAACGTCAGTTCACATTTGTAGGTGGATCATCAGTGTTAGGGCTAAAATTAGCATGTTTAAAGTGATTTTCATGCTTCCAGGGGCCCTAAAGACAAGATTTATGGAATGGTTAAAAGTGCATGAAAATGGCCAATTTACTCACTCTGAGTTCTCAAA
>NW_028250608.1:0-57931 GCF_964263255.1 Lissotriton vulgaris | reverse complement strand
ATATGTATATATATATATATGATTTGTACGACGATCCGCTTGTGGATTAGAGATGAGGCGCACCCAAGGGGGATGTTATTCAGTATTTATTCCACACAAAAAACACCCGACAGACGCGTTTCGGCTACACGCCTTTGTCAATGTCGGTGGGATACTGTTCCAAATCAAATATATAAACAATAAAGTTTTCATTCCGTGACAAAAAAGGTATTAATACATCCATAATAAACATAAATGAGGGACACAATGTTAGTATCCTTTCCTATTGTAAGTGTGGCAGCCATTTTGTAGTGAGTGGAGGGTCAGTTCCTCTTCCCTTGATACTAGCATTAAATTCATTCAATCTATTGCTATTTACAATATATACAAATTATAATCAGTTAAACCTTAATGATTGAATTGACTATTGGAGTGCCAACACCACAGTTTAAATGTCGATTGTTGCACCACAGTTAATTGAAGATCTGATTTAGACTTTGTCAATCTAGCCATGGATGGGCATAAGGTCTTATCTGTATGTATCTTCGCTCCCTCCTGGTTCTTCCCCTTCGGCACCAGCTTAAATCATGTTACCCTAGTTTCTTATGTTCCCTCATCTTACAAATATGCAGACTGTTCCTACAATTCCAAAGGTTGTGTTACTGTGATCAAGCATTGTGCATTTTTCTTTACCTGTGTCTAATACCTAGGCTTAGCCTATGTGTATCCAAAGTTCCTCCTCCTTGTTGAATCCTGTAGGACTTTTTGACTGCATCAGGATAATATATTTGGACTCCATCTTCCTTAATTTTGTGAGCCTGTCCCCTCCTCTTTTATCTTTGGGGATACAGTCTATGCAGAATTACTTCAGTAATTCTGGATTAGACTTGTGGTACTCCTGAAAGTGCCGTGCTACAGGATAAACCATGTCTCGATTTTTTATGCCCTTCTGTGCTCGAGTACTCTTTTTTTGGCCTGGTGTATCGTACTCCATACATAGTTCAGCCCACAGGGACAGGTCAGGCAGTAGACTGCGAACTCGGTGTTACATTTCATCAGTTTGTTTATTTTTCTTTTAGTGGTCCTGCCTGGGATCGTGTAGTCCTTTACCTTTTGCCCATTCCTACATACCTTGCAATTCATGCATGGAAAATATCCTCTAATCACATCCTTCTTTTTAGGATTCTTCTGGAAGTGGCTTCTCACTAGATGGGTGCTTATTGATGGCCCTCTCCTGTATAGGATTAAGAGAAGTTCTGGGAGTTCTTTCCCTATGACATGGTCTAACTTTAAGACTCTCCAGTTTTTACGGAAGATCTGGGTGATCTCTGGGGATTGTGCTGAGTAGTCTGTGATCATTCTCAGCTCATTTTTAGACTTGTTTTCCTTACTTTTTGTCTCCCCCAAGGTTAAATTCCTCCTCTCTAGAAGTTCTCCTTTCCTTTCGGCCGCTTGCAATGTGCCCTCTTTGTAGCCCCTCTCTCGGAGTCTTTGAAAGGTTTCGCTCTTTGCCTTAAGAAACTCACTATCTACTGTGCAGTTTCTTTTAAAGTGTACTAGTTCGCCAAATGGAATTCCCTTGATTACACTTTCTGGATCAAAACTCCTCGCATGAAGCATGCTGTTCCCTGATGTGGGTTTTCGGTATATGGATGTTTGCAAATTCCCATCCTCAATATACACTCTTAGGTCCAAATATGCTACCTCTGTCACTTATACACTCCGTAAATTGTAAGTTGCAGTCATTATTGTTCAGGGCTACTACATAATTCTCCACATCTCTCCGAGATCCCTTCCAAATGATGAAGAGATCATCAATGTAGCGTGCCCACAACACTATATTTTCTAGCCATTTTTCATTTTTCCCTGCCCAGGCCACGTGCTTCTCCCACCAGCCCACGAACAAATTTGCGTAGCTGGGGGAGAAGCACAAACCCATTGATGTCCCCTGTTCCTGTCTACAGAGCTCTCCTGCAAACAGAAATTTTTTATTTTTGAGGCAAAATGCAATGAGTTCCATTAACATGCAATTATGTTCATGATACTTGGCTTCCCGTTTCTTTAGAAAGAACTCTGTTGCCTGGAGTCCCCTCTCATGTTGGATACTGGTGTATAGACTCGTGACGTCTAGCGTCACGAGTAGCATGTCAGGTTCCCACTTGATGCCATCTATTAGCCTCAGAAAGTCCTTAGTGTCTTTGACATAGGAACTTAAATCTCGGACCCATGGATTCAGGAAGCAGTCAATGTATATTGATGCTTTTTCTAATAGACTGTTCAACGAGGAGACTATGGGTCTTCCAGGTTGATTCCTAGTGCATTTGTGCACTTTGGGTAAGTGGTAGAATGTCGGTATCTCTGGTGTGTCACAAAAAAATGTATTTATAGTCCAAATCCTTTAAAATCCCTTTAGTATGCAATTTTTCAATTATTTTATGAAAGTCAATGACACTTTTGTCATACACAGCTCTTGTCACGATTTTGTAACATTCCTTATTTCTTAATTGTCTCCAAGCTTCATTTTGGTAGTGCTTTCTATTCATAAGGACAATATTTCCTCCCTTATCCGAGGGTTTCACAATTAAGTTCTCATCATTTTTCAGGTCCATGATCGCCTTCTATTCTTCCTTAGAGATGTTTTCTCTCCGGAGTTCAGGACCTTTCTATTGTCATTTCTTGAGATCATTGATGATACGGTTGTGAAAAGTGTCTATTGAATCCTATGCTTTTTGTGGGATAGTTTTTGATTTGAGTTTTATGTTGCTTGTGGCACCAACTTGGGTTATCCCCGCCTCTTCCAATGTTCTTGTCATGTCCACTTGGATCAACAGTGCGCTTTAATATTCCAATTCACTGAGCAACATCACTGTTTCCATATCCGAGCCCGTGGTACTTGCTCCTGTGTGAATTTGCATATTAGTTGAAAGAGGTTGTGGCGTCTTTGGATGTAAGGTTTGTATTTTTCTCAATTTGAGCTTTCTTATGTATTTGTATACATCAACTCGTACATTGGCATAATCAAATTGGGGTGTGGGGCAAAAGTAAATAAAAAAAATTATATATATATATATATATATATATATATATATATATATATATATATATATATATATATATATATATATATATATATATATATATATATATATATATATATATATATATATATATATATATATATATATATATATATATATATATATATATATATATATATATATATATATATATATATACACCACGTGACTCCTCTGAATCTCTCGGTGTTTCCAGCTCCAGCTTAGCATACCAGCAAACAGAAGGGAGACGGACCACAGAACTTCAGCATAACGATTTATTCGGTACACAAAAAGCAGCTACGCGTTTATGGCAAGTTATGCCCTTGATCATGCTGCAAAAAATAAAAAAATTATGTGTATATATATATACCGTATTTTCCGGCGTATAAGACGACCCCCTACTTTTCTTGATAAAATGTAGGTTTCGTGATATACTCGCCGTATAAGACTACCCCCACTTCCAGCGCAGTCCTGCATAGCCATTTCGAGAATTTATTTTGGGCTTACCGTATTAGTGATTCTAATCCTCCTCCCTGTGGGTGAGCAGTAAGGCTTTATCAGTGGACAGTGTTAAGCGTTTATTGTACACACTCAAAGACTGAACTCAAACAAATTGGTTGTATAAACAATATTGCTTTAGTCGCAATATTTTTATTTAGAACCATATGAAAAACTGTCACTTGTGAACATACCTGTTTGTCATCAAACATGTACGGTACGGTAAACATAAATTAGTGCATGAAACAGTGCAAGTGGATTAAACTTTTCATAACTTTTCATAAGTCCAAGCGATTTTTACAGGATTTACAACGTTCCCTTTAAAAGCCTTCAAAATCCTCCTCTTCGTCATCTGATCTCATAAGTAAGTCAATGAGATCTTGTGGTACATCGGTAAAGCAGTCATCGTATGGATCTGGTAAATCCGTATCAGATGGTGTGGTCTCGGCTTCGGCATCCTCTTCATCTTGCCACAAGTAGTCGTCCTCCATACCATCTAATGAATTTGATATGCCACACTTCTTGAAAGACTTTATGACTGTTTCTGCATCGATGTCGTTCCAGGCTTTTATGACAAAGTTGCACAAAACATCCAACTGTGGAGCACGCATGTTTCCTCCTTTTGTGAATGTTTTTTCACCGCTAACCATCCACTCATTCCACTGTTCTCGGATGCGATCTTTAAATGGCTTGTTTAGGCACACATCCAGTGGCTGCACCAACGATGTCAATCCTCCAGGTATAACTGCAGCATCTGTTTTTAGTCTTGCCAGCCTTTGCTTGGTGCTTGGAGTTAAATGAGCCCTGAACATATCCCACACCAGTAGACTACGTCTTTGTAGAAGTCCACCTGGTCGCCTGCTCCATACATTATCAAGCCATAGCTTTACCCCTTCTTCATCCATCCAGCCTTTCTCATTCACATGCACAAAACAACCAACAGGAAACTTGAGTTTCGGCATTGTTTTTCTTTTGAAAATAACCATTGGTCTCAGTTTTGCGCCATCAGCTGTGCATGCTAGTACCACTGTGAAACTGGACTTCTCATGTCCTGTTGTTTTTATTAAAATTGTCTTTTCACCTTTTTGATGGACAGTTTTGTTTGCAATCATATCAAAATTCATTGGAGTTTCATCCATATTACCGATACTACTTAGCGCATAGCCATGTTCATTGCGCAGCTTAATAACGTAGCGATGGAAGCTGTGGATTTTGGCATCAAGATCCGCAGGTAATTTTTTGGCAATTTTTGTCTTTTGCCTCAATACCAGATTATGCCTTCCCAAGAATCTAGTACACCAGGATACAGTGCCCTTAAATCTGTTGCTGAGATCTGGGTTAGATTTGGCCCACTGAAGTGCAACCAATCGTATTTTATTTCGGGTCACTACATAACCGCTTTGGCGATGCTCATTCACCATGTCTGCTACATGCTTTTCGAGTTCTGGCCAATGTGGGGTGCCTCTTCTTAATGCACACTTACCCCTTGGCATACTCCTTAATGCTTTCTCATTTGCTCTCCAGGCCCGAACCATCTTTTCTGTTACTCCATATTGTCTTGCAGCAGCACAGTTATTATGTTCCGTGGCAAAATCCACAACTTTAAGTTTGTAACTGGCTTCATATTTCCTTCTTCTTGCTACTGCTGGAGCCTTGCTGGGTTCTTGACTGTCAGCCATTTGCACTGGATGTACTGCTGGAGCCTTGCCGGGTTCTTGACTGTCAGCCATTTGCACTGGATGTACTGCTGGAGCCTTGCCGGGTTCTTGACTGTCAGCCATTTGCACTGGATGTACTGCTGGAGCCTTGCCGGTTTCTTGACTGTCAGCCATTTGCACTGGATGTACTGGTGCTGTACAGTATGAACAGGTGCAGAGACTGGTGCTGTACTGTCTTCACCACCACATGTACGGTAAATATCTGCTCACCAGACTGCCTTTCCTCTTTGCAACAACCAGCCAATCACGGCAAGTGCTCTACTGCCATCGGGAACATTCTACAGTCCCCTTTCTATGCCCATGTCATGGAGAGAGGAGCGCGTGCCAAACGTGCAACACAGCGGGGGCTGCCATCTTCGGCGCTGGCTGCCTGTTATATATTTCGGACGTCCTGCTGCCTCGTCCTGCTGCCTCGTCTGCCTGGGGATGTGCAAGCGGTTGGAGGCGCGTGTGCAGCGGCAGCGGCAGTCTAGGTAAGACTCATGGTGCCATTTGCTCGCTTGTGAAGCGGTCTGACACCTTCGAGTGAAGTCCTCGCTATGAAAAAACGCTCGCTTTCGATACTTGCACAGTTCATGGCGCGGGGCCTGGGTGTGGACGTTGCCAGTGCCGGTGGCTGTATTTTTTAACATAAGGTGTGTTGTATTTCCTATTGTGATGCGGTCTGACACCTTCGAGTAAAGTCCTTGCTATGAAAAAAACGCTCGCTTTCGATACTTGCACATTTCATGGCGCGGAGCCTGGGTGTGGACGTTGCCAGTGCCGGTGGCTGTATTTTTTAACATAAGGTGTGTTGTTTCTTGTTATTTCCTATTGTGAAGCGGTCTGACACCTTCGAGTGAAGTCCTCGCTATGAAACAATGCATGAAAACATACCATAAAATTTGGCACCCCGCGTATAAGACGACCCGACTTTCCAGAACATTTTACGGGGTTAAAAAGTCATCTTATACGCCGGAAAATATATATATATATATATATATATATATATATATATTACCTACTGGCGATCGCCAGTAGGTAGTTATAGTTAGGATTGGCTACCATAGGAAATCCGCAACATTCTATTGGGAATAACTCTGGCGCCGGTTGAGGAAGTTGTGTGTAATTTTCCAAAATTTTGGTCATCTCCGCTGCGCTCCTTCCCTGAATGTTTCGGGGGGATTCGTGAAGTGGGGGCTGACAAAAAAGGGGGGTCCCAAAACATGTTTTCTCCATGTTAATTTCCATAGGACGGTCTGACAAGTCTACAGCCCGAACCGCTGAACGGAATTACGCCACACTTGGCAAAATTGTAGGCACGGGTATGCAGATGTGCCTTTGCCATGTTTGGTGAAACTTGCTTCAGTGGTTTTTACGAAAATTAACTTCAAAAACACATATATATCTATAGGCGCGCTCCGAGTGCTCACAGGTGAGCGTACCGGGGAGCGCACCGGGCGTGCTACGGGAGTGCGCAAGCGGAAAGCTGATTGGCTGTCGGGTGTCTGTCAACATTCTAAACAGTCTGGAGAGTACTCCATCTTGTGTCTCAGTAGAATCGAGACACAAGAGGTGAAAAAGAAAGGGGAAAATGATTAAAAGGAGGCAGAGTAGACACCCCCTGACCCCCTAGGTTTTGTGAGGGGGGCCATGAAGGACCTTGAAGGGCAAAAAAACTTTTTTTTTAAAATTTTCGCGGGGTAAGCGCTGGCTGCGCTCCCCGGTACGCTCTCCGGTACGCGCACCCTGAGCACACCATGGGGAAAAACAGAGTAAAAAAATAATGTAATGTGTTTAGAGGTAAGTTAGCTCTGAAAAGAGCTGTTGTGTTAAGTGGGTGTTTTTTGTACCTACAATTAGGTACCAATGCAGAGTCTTATATTCAAGAGGAAAACTCTATTCCCCTCATCTGTAAAATGCACACCATCTCTCCTATAGATGTCTTGCATGTTGTAATGCAAGTTGTTGTGGAAAATGGAACCCATATCATAGTCTCTGAGGTAAGCAGAAACAGATTTATTTACATGTTTCCTTGCTTTCTCAATCTGTGGACAAAATTGGTTGGACCAGTTCCATATATGCTTTGGCACATATTAGAAAATACCAAGGCAGTTTTTGGAAAAATTGACATCAATTGTCCAAAGATGTCCTTTAAAAGCATTTCCAGACCTACCCCAGTCAAAGTGCCCAAGTCATTTCCACTACAGTGCACAATTATAAGGTCAGGGTGTGGTAAATGCATAAAGGATTTTATCAATGGTATCAATTGGTGACTCCTCAATCCTCTCTGTCCAATCCATACAATGTCCTTATTTGGTAAATCAAGATTGTAAATACCTCGGTTAGCTGCGTAATTTTGACTCCAGCAGACATAGCTATGACCCACAAACTAGACTTTTTTTCATTTTGAAGGTGGATGTGCTTCTAGTCAGATGAGTTGTGGAAATGAAATGGCAGTTTGATTATGAAAAATAGTGCTTGGGAATGAGTGCAGTTGAATAACCAGAAATGATTGGTGCTTTGTTAAAAATCTCCACTTAAAATTAGGGTGCATGCTTTTTTTTGGTAAGAAGTCATTTCAATGATTGAGAAAAAGTAATTTAAAGAAAAATTGCATTTCATTAGCTAGTAGATTGAGAGGTCAAACAACCTTAATGGATTGTTTTGCAATTTAGTATGCTGAACTTGTGAACTGTGTGCTGGTTTAAGAGGGAGTTGCCATGGCTACTTGGTGAATGAGTACTGGGGGGATGGGTGAATGTTATGTGAGTTTCAAAGCCTTGAAATGTACAATCAATTAAAAAGTGCAGTGTGGTTTTGAATTTGTGTGGGAACAATTTTTATTGGCTATGTACAAGAATATGGCTCTGAAATGAGAAAGAATCTGTTGTTGCGTGTTTATCTAGGTTCCTGATCGATACTGCGACCTTATGCCCCTATTCGGCTATAAATCCATTTATTCCCTATATTGGCATAACCGTTCAAGTGCGATATTCAGAAAGTCATCTCTGGCCTCACACGAACTGAGCCACATTCCAGAATAGTTCTCTGCCACTTCCTTTGCAACCAATTAGTGCAATGACAGAGCAGAAGTCACTATCTGATATTCCTAGATTAACACTCAGAGTTCTTCAACAAGATAAAAACTCAGCAAACCTGGAAATCCCCGCTTGCTGTGTTTTGATTAGTAATGGAACTCTAATGAGCAACTGATAGCTATCACTTCCTAGTGACATCTTTAATTGACGTCTTATGTCCAGCAAACTTGCGTCAAACCAGGCACCTGTCAGGTATAAATACTACCAACGTTGCCTTAAGCAATTGCTGGTGTCCCATTGCTGTTGTATGCTGTATGCAGTACGCTGATGCTGCTGCTGCCCCGCTGCTGTTGGTGAAGCTACTGATACCATTATCGCTGCTAAAGCGCAAACGATGGTGTGGTGAGCTTAGGAGCTGAACAGCCGTCCCTCTGCGAAGAGCCCAGCAGATGTCAAGCTGCCCGTGGACGCTGTCCCCCCTCCTCCTCCTCGACGCGCTGAACAGAGAAATCCAGCTCCAACGTTTCTAGTCTGCCCTTGCGGGTGACTGGGATACCGAGTTCCTCCTGAAGGAGATACCAGACCTCCATCATTCTATTCAGAGGTATGGTGTTGACTAAACCCTTAGATGAGAATTCTTGAAGCAAACCTTGGCAAAACCAACTTAACTTAAAGCTACTTACTTACTCCCCTTCCATGTGTTAGGCTTAGGTCAGGCACACTGGGGTAGGCGTAGTTAGAAGCACCAGTTGAGTATTTTAGCCTAATGTATATATGACTGTATATATGTTTTATTACTTTTAAACCATTGTATGGCTAAGAAACCATATAAATGCTTTTACAGTATTATTTCGCAATACTTATCTTACTGTACGTACTTTTTATAATAACAAGTCTTGCAATTGTGGCAATACATTTCTCTTGTACGAGAAGAAAGACTGATCAATAAATGTTAACCCTTTATTGACAAACGCCCGTCTCTCTATTCTCTACATATCGTGAAAGTAAACTGCACTAATCTGACTGAGTGAAATACCTGTCTATTGTTTCACACGACCCTAGAGATTGACTCTTGATCTGAGGAGCAAAGTTGTCATGTTGCACGGTTGTTGGAAAACTGAATCCCTTCTTGTCTGTGCCAGGGAAGCTGATCACTTCCTATGCAGAGAAGAAAGTTTCCAGTGACCTCTGAGCTAGTTGGTAACACACCCAATTAAGTTTAGCATAGTCAGTGGAGTCCTGGAATATCCGCAGTTCCACGTCGATAATACTGTTTATGTTATTCCAATGCGCAGGGCCTAGTGGGAAACTAGGAACTACACTACATGGCGCCCAAACGTTTGGTAAGGCGATAAACTAACGCAAGACGTTAGAGTAACTCAGTCGTGCATATTTCACACACACCCCTTTCTCCCGTAAATACTCCAATAGACGTCTGGAGTGGGTGAAAGGTTAAAATCCGCCCGAACTTAGTAGGAAGAGATTCCTATGTAAAGCTCTGGTTTATTCAACGTTGAAGGATACAGTGTTCCAAAATATTGTGCACCTAATCTTTGTCTCCTTGGAGACCAACTCTGCAAAACCTGCATTTATAAAAAATGTCAGACAGTGAAGAAGAAAGGGAAGCAGCTAGGCTGGCAGCCCTACTAATAGAGGAAGACACGAGTCTCCTACAGACAGACCCGGATGCAATTATCATCCCGGTCCACTTAAGAAAATCTATAACGTTAAAACTTATAGAGAACTGACTGACACCTCAAGGTGGTACAGTAATTTTCGTGATAGAGGCTCACGAGTATCGGCAGACAGAGGTATTCTATTCATGGATAAACTTTCCAGCGGCAAACGCTACAACAAAAGAGTTTCACTATTACAAAATAGAGGAACCTCCGGAAGAGTACGCTCCTTTCGAGGAGATTGAAATTCCACTTAAATTTCAAGAGCACCTGCTCTGGTTTAATGGCGCCCTAAAACATAAAGATCACATTACCAGGCTCGGTCCACTAGGTAGACCAGGAGCATTGTGGCCGGTTCTAGCCAGCTACACACCACATCCGGACATTGAAAAAATGTCAAAAGAAGATCTCTTAGTTAACATAGGAGAATTAACAAAAGCTTATAGAGAGTTAGTAAAATTATTTATTAAAAATAATTTAAACACTCCTAAAAAGAGCTGGGATGGAAATAAACAATCCACTCCCAAGGAAAAAGTTTTCCAGTCCAGAGGAAGGTCTCCTCGACGGAGGGAAAGAACTCCGACTCGAGAACGCCAGTCTCCCCAGAGGGAGCCCTCTGAGAAAAGATATAACCTTAGAAATAGGGATAATCTGAAAAAACCTGATAGATATCAAAGTATTGATACACGTCCCTCTCGATCTTTTCCACAGAATTCGGAAAGAAGAGGACGGTCAGACCCAGGAGAGCACACCAAGTCCAAAGACAAGGAACCTGCTCAGAGTAAAAAATCTTAATTTCCTAAAAAGAAGGTAGCCAGTATTAGAGTAATCAACCATGCAGAGAATACTGAGGACACAGTTGAAAAACGGGGAGTGGGCATTGACAATGTTGGACAGTGCAGCAGAAATCAGTATAGCGCGCAAGATCTTGATGAGTCATCTGGAGACAGTGGACACGAATGAATACATTCAGGTTGAAACTGCCGACACCAGACTTAGCGAGCCCCATAAAATATACGAAATTACATTGCGTATAGAGGGTGATAAGACTAGGAAAATTAGGGGTCTATTTTGGGATAAACTCTCAAAAGGCTATGATATTCTGTTAGCTGAAAAAGATTGGCCCCCGGAGTTTGTCAGGGATTGCCCTCGTGGCGAAGAAATGATTTTGCCTGCCTTCTCGAATCACATTCCGATTCACAAAAAATATACATATGCAAGGAAATGGGCAGTGGCCCAGGCACCTGCATTATATAAAAATCATGTAGGATGGGATGAGGACTCGACTCCTCACGAAATCCAATTAAAAAGTGAACCAACTGCCCAACGGCAGTATCCCATTAAGCAAGAAGCTATAAAACAAGTCAGGGAGATCTTAGATCAACTTGAATACCAGGGGGTGATTGAAACATGCACCTCTCAAATGAACAATCCTTTGTTTCCTGTCTCCAAGCCAGACAATTCATATCGTCTAGTTTTGGACTACAGACACCTTAATACATGTTGCAAAACTTTTGCGGTACAAAACTCGCATAGTGCAGCCCTAATGAATAACATAGTTAGGAAAAAATATAAAACGACATTAGACATATCTAATGGTTTCTTTTGTCAAAACATTGCACCAGAAAGCAGATATTTGACCGCTTTCTCTGCATTTGGGTCGCAGAAAAAATTCTGTCGACTCCCACGGGGGTTCAAGAACAGCCCAGGACTATTCTCAGCTAGGGTAACAGAGTTACTACAAATGTATGATGATGAGGCATTATCTTACGTAGATGATATCTATCTCACAGACGACGACTTGGATACTCACTTGAAAAGAGTGAACACCATTATACTTGGGTTCGCAGCAGAGGGTTACAAATTCAACTTTAAAAAGTCCAGAATTGCCCATCTGACAGTACTATTTTTAGGGTACGAATTATCAAGTGAAGGGAAAAGCCTAGCGGACAACTTCTTAGAGAAGTGCGCTGTACTCCAAGCTTCAAAAACGCTGAAGAATTTACAATCCATACTAGGTTTTCTGAATTTCGGAAGAACTTACATCCTAAATTACGCAGAGAGGGTTAAACCTCTCTACGAACTAATTAAAGCTGATTTTAAACAAATCAATTGGACTCAAAAACACACAGAAATTTTGAGATCACTGCAAACAGACATGTTAGCAAAAACTAAATTAGATACATGTGACAATACACGCGATCTTGTAATCCGAGTCATCCCAGGAAGATGCGGATTCACATACCTAACCTCCAATGAGGGAGAAAAGGTACCAATAGCTTAAAAATCACATTTGTACACAAAGGCTGAAATAAAATTCAGTTCAACTGAGAAAATTCTAACTGCGGTTCAGACTGCTGTAGCAAAAGAAAGGCCCCTAGCACAAGGTAAACGAATAATAATCGTAACACCTATACCGGCTTTAGAAGCGGTAACTAAAGCAAGCATTCCTAATGCTAAAGCTTTGCATCCGAGATGGATTCAGTGGGTTAATTCTCTTGCTGCAACAGACGTAGTTTACGAATTTGATCCTAACTTAAAAACACAGGAATTTTTACAATATGAATATGAATGTCCTCTGCCAATTGAAATCCTGCCTCTCGAAGAATACGGAAGTATTATATATACTGACGGATCAGCACAACCCGCAGTTGGGGGTAAGCAAGCTTACAGTGCTGCGTGCGCGATTGTTAAAGGTCGCTGGCACAAAGGTAAATTTAGACCAATGGTCACCAAAACACAATCTCTAGGAGATTGCTCGGCTCAACGAGCTGAATTAGTAGCATTTAAGATGGCACTAGAAAATACCGATCGCGAATTCCCCACACTAATAGTGTGCGATTCTTCTTATTGCGTACAATCTTATAATGAATACTTGCAGAATTGGGTGTAAAACGGTTTCAAAGATGCAAAAGGTGGCACAATAAAGCATAAAATGCTTTGGGAACAGGTAGTTCTTTTGTAAAAAGAACTACAAAAGACTCACGTGATACACACGCTGAGTCATCAACGTGATGCCATTCACGTTGCAGGGAATTCATTGGCTGATGAAGCCGCGAAGGCAGCTATGCAAACGGCTTCCGTAGCTGCGATAACTCGGTCACAAACAAAAATAGACAGCGATATTCTACAAGCTGTCAGTGCGTCACTAAAGAATGATAAGAAAACACTCCAAAAAGGCTTTCCTGAAAAGTACTTGTACTTAACAGATACGAATAATGTTCCTTTTGCTCGAATCCCTGGAGTGGGGGATAGAGTAATTCCAAACAGGGAACAAAGGTTAGGACTAATCAAAGCGGCACACAAAGGGCTTGCTTCTGCACACGCTGGCGTTTCCGCAACAATATCACTATTAAAACAGAGATATTGGTGGCCTCGCTTGAGAATACAAACTAAAAAGTATGTATTAGAATGCGACATATGCCAAAGGATAAAAGTATCAACAGTAAAACGACCAGCGCAGACACCCCTTCTTATCTCGGATAAACCATTTGCATGTGTTTACCTGGACCACTGTGGTCCCCTACAAAGGGACGGCAACTATAGATATATCATGGTAGCAGTGGATTCCTGTACGAGCTTCATATGGATGTGGCCACAGCGCTCGGCTGACGCTAGAACGGTTATAAAAGATTTGCGAGTCTTTATCGGCACATACGCAATTACCACGTTCCATTCTGACCAGGGTCCTGCTTTCAGCTCTCGAGCTTATAATAAGGAGGCCATGGCCAGCATGGGAATTGGGTTGCGGTATTCTTGTCCGTCGCACCCCGAAGGGAATAGTGTGGTAGAAAGAAAAAACCGGGACATAAAGCGATCTATAACGGCGAAGGTATTAGGTTCAGGCGCTGGGTGGGTCAAACATTGAATAAGTGTCCAGACTAGTCTTAATAACTTGCCAAGAAATTCTCTAAAAGGTTTCAGCCCATTCGAACTATTGTTCGGAATTAGAATGAACATTCAGGACCTCGATAGTCAGATGTCAGTGGTACAAGAAAAAACAACAGACTTTGACATCAAAGATCGTTTGGCTGTTTTACAGGAACTGAATGAAACAAAAAAATCCTTAAGCAACGTAAAGTTAAAGCAACAGCCAGGTATGTATAATCAATGGGAACATTGTGCTACACCACCTAAAAGCAGTTCTAAAGCATTTTTTGAGAAATTCAAATACTTCTCAGGGTTTAACACCAGTGATGCAGAAACGTTTTATTACAAACTGTTAGATAAAACAGGAATGAAAACAATGCTGACAAATTCTAAATTGATATATTCAGAAGCATTTTATGATAAAATGATGACATTTGGTTTTGATTATTGGAAAGATAACATTGAAACGAAAACCATTTGGGGTACAAAAGATTGGCAGGTACAGGGCCTTGAAGCACTATTTAGAACCTGCATGATACCAGAACAAATGTTGTTTTTAAATGACACAATACACCAAACATCTTGTCTTGGCCTAGCTAAGATCAAAGACCTTAAAAAACCGTCTGTACCAAAGCCAATACCTGAAAATGCAACTTCAGATATTGAGTTAAACGTATCACAAATTTTACATTTTAACAGAACACATCCTGATTGGAAAAAGTGGTTAATCTGGCCTACTGACACAAACAATTGTCAAGATAGATTCCTGAATAAAACACAGGGGTTAAAAATGACCAGACTAGACCCGAGATATTCCCAGAGACAACATCCAGGGATAATAACAACATACAGTGTAGGGAAACTCTGCCTTGAATGGCTAACATCATCCACACTGCTGAAATTAAGCAACACTTGTCTTTACTAAAAGATGGTGCTGATTTGCGCGATTTCATTCTTGGACCACGCAAACAGCGTCAAAAGCGTTTCATAGCGACCAGTATCTATGCTGCGTACAACGAGGCTTGGAAAGTCAAACAAATTGAAACAGCTGAAAAAATACGAGAAATTGATCGTATTAATTTGGAAAAATCACTTTCTGTAGTAGACAATGGGTTAATGACTCTGTCTTCCAGAATATATTCGTTGGACAATATTGTATCCTCTGCCTTTGATGTGATAGACAGAGACTTGCTAATGTTACAACATGGCCAATCTCAATTACGTTCTATTATACAATTGCGCTGGACGCTGCAAAATCTTCGTTCAGGCTATGTGCCTTGGCGTTTAATCAACACAACGTCATTATTTTCCATTTTTAACCTTACTGATAAACAGATCAGTTTGGCACAGAAAGGAGCAGACTATACAATCCTGAGCATCGAAAAACTTGAGAGATTACCATTGACAATGTCAGAGAGTCCTGTCATTGAATGGATAATACACAGAATTATCACTATTCCGATAACAACTTTCCGATTTAAAAAGTGCCTTGAGTACATACCTGTTGGCCAGTATGAACGATTGGGTAAAGGATATGTAAAATCAGAATGGAAATTACCATACACACATTCTTGCTATAGTGACAGCGACAAAAATGTATTTCTTAGTGGTGAAAATTGTAAACATTCACTAAGCGGTATACTTTTGTGTCAGGGTATTAATTTACACGGAGCATGTGATGGAAATTCTAACAACCTTTCATGCCACCAGCTAGTCACACCTACAACTCAGATAGAGCCCTTCTTTATGCAACTTGCTAACGGGAGTTACATTCTTAGAACGGATCACAGATGTTGTGGCCTTGTGCCAGGGAAAAGTTATCTAGTAAGCGTAACATCCATGGTCAAATGCTGTATGCAGGCATTGTTCCCGAGTGGGCCTGCAGACACAGTGACTCCCATCTGGCCTCGTCTGAATCTCTATTCTATACGAATTGATACTTTAAGCAAAATGAAGTCTGTGCTTTTGCAGACAACAGTGCCCATAACGTCATCAAAAGAGACATATGATCTTCTAGTTGCAAGGACAGCTACTGAAGTTCATGAACTTTTATCAACAAATTGCCCCGTGCATTTCGTAGAAATGCTCAGCCTACTCCTTAACATGTCTAGTGCCACAAGCATCCCAGGCATATTTAAGACGATTTTTACGGGACTGCTAACACCTTTTCAAGCAATTTTGGGAATCGTTCCTAATTTTGTACACTCTGTTTTTGGCGGCATACCATTATTTTTGGGACTTGTAGCAGGGATTTTATTTTTGACCGTCCTGCTTCGTTATGGCAAACCGAAACTCAGACATAGCTCCCATGGGAATGGAAGAGACAATCCTAGCAATGCGCTACCGGGACAGGATAACTAACGTCCTCGGATTGGCCAGGCTGAGAGATCTAAACATGACCTGGTTCCTTTCATTCAGACCTATATGGCAGAACTGTATCTTACCGGTACTTCGATGTATGCTATGTGGAGATGAGTGCGTGTTGGACATCTGTCTTTCACTTCCATCAGCAGTACCAATGGACGTCGATACTTTGCTCAGTCAAATAACGGCTCACGCATTGTGTTGTCCCCAGCGGCTACCAATCCTGATGACGGCATTCGTTGAGACTCCTGTACTACGACTAGGTGGTAACAGTGGAGCAAGTAACAAAAGCAGCATCACAAAGGTACGACCTTCTGTGAGCATTGCTGATCCAGACTATGATGACAGCAATCATTCTCACACCTGCCAAGTTACAGCACTATCGAATTTGGTTGAACTGTCACCTGATTTTGTAGACCAATTCTTTGAGAGCCTGTCTGATACGATGTTCTCACCCGTACAGAAACAATAACTTTAGAGAAGCTTTCCGACACACAGCGTTCCCATGAACTCTGAATTCGGCCTTCAGTTTTGATCAACAAAAACTGCTAAAAGCATTGGAACTCTATTTCCCCATTCAAGCAATAATTCTTTTGAATTGGACATTTTTTAATATTGACCCTTTTTTGGCACGAACAATTCTTTGCTTAAGGTAAAAACTATTCTTAGAGAACAGAAGCTTCACACTTCTATTTCTAAACACATCTAGAGACATAACAAACTTACATCAGCCTCTAGCACATTTATTGCAATGCATTTATATGTGATGATTTATCGTGCCCTTCTTCTGTTTCAGAGATACTTCATGTGTAATTTTTTATGCATAATCGTTCATTGATTTCATATGCAATAATTTTTGAATGATTTCTATGCTTCAAAAACGTACAGTACCTAAATTTCACGTATTACAATATACGCCTATTTCGAATGCATTTATGTATTTTGGGGTGGGCAATGTTACACATGCATCTAATTGCTCTAGTTTTAGTAATTTGATGGACATGAAAACGTGGAGTGGGTGTTGCGTGTTTATCTAGGTTCCTGATCGATACTGCGACCTTATGCCCCTATTCGGCTATAAATCCATTTATTCCCTATATTGGCATAACCGTTCAAGTGCGATATTCAGAAAGTCATCTCTGGCCTCACACGAACAGAGCCACATTCCAGAATAGTTCTCTGCCACTTCCTTTGCAACCAATTAGTGCAATGACAGAGCAGAAGTCACTATCTGATATTCCTAGATTAACACTCCGAGTTCTTCAACAAGATAAAAACTCAGCAAACCTGGAAATCCCCGCTTGCTGTGTTTTGATTAGTAATGGAACTCTAATGAGCAACTGATAGCTATCACTTCCTAGTGACATCTTTAATTGACGTCTTATGTCCAGCAAACTTGCGTCAAACCAGGCACCTGTCAGGTATAAATACTACCAACGTTGCCTTAAGCAATTGCTGGTGTCCCATTGCTGTTGTATGCTGTATGCAGTACGCTGATGCTGCTGCTGCCCCGCTGCTGTTGGTGAAGCTACTGATACCATTATCGCTGCTAAAGCGTGAACGATGGTGTGGTGAGCTTAGGAGCTGAACAGCCGTCCCTCTGCGAAGAGCCCAGCAGATGTCAAGCTGCCCGCGGACGCTGTCCCCCCTCCTCCTCCTCGACGCGCTGAACAGAGAAATCCAGCTCCAGCGTTTCTAGTCTGCCCTCGCGGGTGACTGGGATACCGAGTTCCTCCTGAAGGAGATACCAGACCTCCATCATTCTATTCAGAGGTATGGTGTTGACTAAACCCTTAGATGAGAATTCTTGAAGCAAACCTTGGCAAAACCAACTTAACTTAAAGCTACTTACTTACTCCCCTTCCACGTGTAGGCTTAGGTCAGGCACACTGGGGTAGGCGTAGTTAGAAGCACCAGTTGAGTATTTTAGCCTAATGTATATATGACTGTATATATGTTTTATTATTTTTAAACCATTGTATGGCTAAGAAACCATATCAATGCTTTTACAGTATTATTTCGCAATACTTATTTTACTGTACGTACTTTTTATAATAACAAGTCTTGCAATTGTGGCAATACATTTCTCTTGTACGAGAAGAAAGACTGTTCAATAAATGTTAACCCTTTATTGACAAACGCCCGTCTCTCTATTCTCTACATATCGTGAAAGTAAACTGCACTAATCTGACTGAGTGAAATACCTGTCTATTGTTTCACACGACCCTAGAGATTGACTCTTGATCTGAGGAGCAAAGTTGTCATGTTGCACGGTTGTTGGAAAACTGAATCCCTTCTTGTCTGTGCCAGGGAAGCTGATCACTTCCTATGCAGAGAAGAAAGTTTCCAGTGACCTCTGAGCTAGTTGGTAACACACCCAATTAAGTTTAGCATAGTCAGTGGAGGCCTGGAATATCCGCAGTTCCACGTCGATACTACTGTTTATGTTATTCCAATGCGCAGGGCCTAGTGGGAAACTAGGAACTACACTACACTGTGCCATTATTGAAAGGCTCCAGTGAAGGAAGCATTGTTCAGAGATTCTTGTTAAGAATATCTGTTGACTGTGACTGACACTGTTTGACATCTTCCAAAGCATTTTTAAAGGTGAGTAATGATTCTTTTAAAAAAGATAGAGAGCTTAAAGATATTTGACTAGTATCATAGTGAGTGTTTGTGTGAATTAAGGAATTATATTTTTACCTTTTTCCATAATGTTAGCTGTGTGTTTATAAGGTAGACTTCTTTATGAATTGTTTTTTATGCTTGGATTCAATGCTGGTTTCAAAATTGTGTAATGGTTTCATTGGACTTGTAAATATGCTCCTTTTTTGGAAGCGCCTTGTGCAACCGTTAGCATGGGTGGAAGCAGTCAATGTATGGAGAGGGGTAGGAATAGCAGATAGAAAACCATATGAAATGGTGTGGGAGATGCATAAAGTATTTCAGTAATGGTATCAATTGAGATGGAATATAAGATAAAGAGGGACATATTTACAAGACTTTTGCGCAATGTTTGACATTAAAGCTGATACAGAGATAGTGCATTGGTTTCATTGGCACATTTACAAGCTGTGTTTGCAATGTTTGACATTAAAGTTGAAACAGAGATAGTGCATTGGTTTCATTGGCATATTTACAAGCTGCATGTGCAATGTTTGACATTAAAGCTGATACTTCCACATCCATTTAAAATCAAGCTTCACTCACAGTGTGATCTTAGGCACATGTCCACGATATTACATGTAATCTACCATCTCTGTCTCTGCAAGCAGTATGTGTGTCTCTGCACAAATTATTTCTCTGTATCTACTGGCCAAAAACAGGCCACCTATATATAAACAAGATATAACATTAATTAGTAAATTATATCTAACATTGCGGAAGCGGCTTGTAAGTATGCCAATGAAACCTTTACACTATCTCTGGACCAGCATTAATGTCAATCATTCAGAATTTATGGGAAATGTGTGACACATCTGAATGCCTTCTTGATGGAACCAAAGTAAACAAGCATTAAAAATGCAATAGATCTTGCCCTTGGTGTCAGACATACTGTTGGCAGTGACAGACATGGTACATTATATCTAAAATCCAATGAATCTGCCTAAGATTACACTGTGAGTGAAGCTTGAAATAATGAGCAACTAGAGTGCTAATATTAAATATGCACCCAGACAAGAATATGAAATGCCGTGAGAGATGTTTAAAGCTTTTTTTTAATAGCATAAATTGAGATAGAATGTACAAAAAAAGAGAAGCATATTTACAAGCTGTGTGCGCAATCTTTGACATAGCTGTGTGTTTATAAGGTAGACTTCTTTTTAAATTGTTTTTTATGCTTGGATTCAATGCTGGTTTCGAAATTGTGTAATGGTTTCATTGGACATGTAAACATGCTCCTTTTTTTGAAGCACCGTGTGCAACCTTTAGCATGGGTGGAAGCAGTCAATGTATGGAGAGGGATAGGAATAGCAGATAGAAACCCATATGAAATGGTGTGGGAGATGCATAAAGAATTTCAGGAATGGTATCAATTGAGATGGAATATAAGATACAGAGGGACATATTTACAAGACTTTTGCGCAATGTTTGACATTAAAGCTGATACAGAGATAGTGCATTGGTTTCATTGGCATATTTACAAGCCGCGTGTGCAATGTTTGACATTAAAGCTGATACAGAGATTGTCTATTGGTTTCATTGGCATATTTACAAGCTGCGTGCACAATGTTTGACATTAAAGCTTATACATCCACATCCATTTAAAATCAAGCTACACTCACAGTGTAATCTTAGGCACATGTCCAAGATATTACATGTAATCTACCATCTCTGTCTCTGCAAGCAGTATGTGTGTCTCTGCACAAATTATTTCTCTGTATCTACAGGCCAAACACAGGCCACCTATATATAAACAAGATATAACATTAATTAGTAAATTATATCTAACTTTGCGGAAGCGGCTTGTAAGTGTGCCAATGAAACCTTTACACAATCTCTGGACCAGCATTAATGTCAAACAATCAGAATTTATGGCAAATGTGTGATACATCTGAATGCCTTCTTGATGGAACCAAAGTAAACAAACATTGAAAATGCAATAGATTTTGTTATTTTTTGTTTCCCACAGATTATAATCATCTATACAAACAAACAAAAAGATGCCTTCTAAAACAAGAAGAGAAAAAAATTATAAGAGAATATTTAGGTCTAAGGAAAAAGAAAATCAAGAACCAACCAAAATAAAATCTTTAGAGAAAAAAAAATGCTCCTGGTAAGCAAAGTAGAAATTTTCTCAGGAAGTTATTGAAATGTCAAGCAATTTTTTTAACTAAGAAGAATGAAACACCTGTATTTTAAAAAAAGACAGGATGTCCTTCTAAAAATGTTAGACGTGTAGAAGGAGATGATATCTTGCAAAGCAATAGAAGCAAACGATTTTCTGACATTCGTCGATGAATATTTTACAACAGAATTGTATTTAAATTTATTAAAAAATGTAATAAGGTATAAAAAAACACAGCTTTTTACAAGAAAAAAAACATATTTCAGATAGTGGATGAAGCATTTAAAGTGAAAAAGAAATTCTTTTGTTTAGTAATGAATAGAATTCGTACACTTGATAAGATAATCAATGTGTTTAAATCAAAATGTAAGTGGAGGAGAGTAATTAATCAAACTAATTTCTGTGATGTTTTTTCTGGAGAATGGAAGCATCGTTCAAGTTCTGAGCCATTTTTTAATGAAGAAAGTTACTTTCAGGATAATGATTTGGTACATGCAGTTGACACTAGTGGTCGAGCATATGAGATGAAGGACGGTTGTCAGGTTGAAAAAGAAGAGATTGTGCTTAGAAATACAGAAGAGGTGTTAGCTGATGAAGTTTTAGGGAGATCGTTGTAGAGTGAGGGAAAAACAGGTTTGCATGGTCATTCACTGGCTTGTCTTTCTAGAAAAGTATGTCACAGTGTTTTTCACCATTTTAGGGTGTTAGCAGTGCATCATAATAAAGTGAGGAAATTAGGAAGAATATTGTACTATGCAAAAAGTCCAGCACTTAAACTAAAATAGTTAAACAGTGCTCTTTTGCATGGAACTGAATTAGATGTCAAAACAATTGTGATGAAATTGAATTGTGTTACTTTGATGAAAAAGAAGTTAGTGCAGAAATTGATCCAGTAATGGAAGGTAATGTAGAGGAGAATGTAGAGATTTTAAGTACAGAAAAATTTGAAAATGAAATTATAAAGTTCAAAGTAAATTCAAGTGAAAGGCCTAATTTTTCTTGTGTTTGTTGTAGACGGACTCATTATAAGCATCAGACTAGATTAGTTGATTTATATGTAAAAAGCGAAAAGATAAATAATAATGAGTGGAAGGATTTTGCAACTTATTTGCTGGTTGAAAATTGTTTTGATTTGGGCTCTGATCAACGTATTTGTACCTTTTGCTATAATAAATTAAATGCAAACAAAATGCCTGATAGAGCTGTTCATAATAATCTGGAGTTTGTAGACATTCCTTCTGAATTGATGGATTTAAATACCTATGAGTCTATTCTGATTCAATGTATGCATCCTTTTAGGCTATTGTTCGCATGGAGCCTAAGACTGGGAAATTGCCTCCTTCAGATTTACAGAGAGGATTAAAGGGAAGGGTTGTTTATTTGCCTCTAGATTTTAAGAAAAATATTGATACAATTGGTGTTGAAAAAGTAGAAGAGGAACCTCTGGTAATTCTAGTTAATGGTGTTCCGACAAAAAGTAAGAAAATCTGGCAAGAATTAGTGGATGTTAGAAAAGTCAAAAAGGCAACGTTGTATCTGGTAAAAAATAATCAGTACTATAAAAATGTGTATGTGGGAGATGAGGAAACAACTGTACAAGACAACACTGATGTCTCTCCTGGACAAATAGAAAAAGTTGATGTCTCTAGAAGTGAAGAAATTTACGAACATTATAGTGTTCATCCATTGCATTCCAAAGAAGTAATGGGGAATGCTATTGACTTGTTTCAGATGAAAAAAGTCAAAGGAAGTTCCATTAGTGTATGGGAAGAAAGTTTAGAAGCTCGTTGTTTTCCACAGTTATTTCCAACAGGTGAAGGTGGACGATATGACGACCGACCTGTTCAAATTCCTGCATCTGAATACCGGACTTCAAGATTATATGCAGAAGATCCAAGGTTTCGTCAATGCATTCCATATTTGTTCCATCTACTGTTTGAGAGTGACTTGTCTGGACTTTCCTATGCAGTAAACCATATACTGAAAAGTGGAACACATCTACAAAATGTTTCAGCAAGGGATTTTATGGATATAGTGAAACTGCAAGACAGTGTTTTGGAATCTCAGCTAATTAATCTCATGGCATGTCAGCGTGGTACTAATGAGTATTGGTACAGTCGTCATGGGGAATTGAAATGTATGCTAAGAAACTTAGGAACTCCTACATGGTTCCTCACTCTTAGCTGTGCTGAGTATGCTTGGGAAGACTTACTTGAATTTCTAAGAGAGGTAAATAAAAACATTGAAAATATTGAATACAAGACACCTAGAGAACTGTGTTCTTTGGATCCAGTTAATGTATGCAGGTATTTCAATCATAGGTTTGAAGATATGATGTCTTTTATTACAAACAAAAAAAATTCTCCGCTTGGTGAGGTTTTGGATTTCTTTTGGAGAAAGGAGTATCAAGCAAGAGGTGCTCCTCATATACATATGCTGCTATGGATCAAAGATGCACCAAAATTTGGAACAGATTCAGATGAGGAAGTGATGAGTTTCATTGAGCAGTATTCTACATGTGCTGTTCCGAAAAGTACAGAAGAAAACAATTTAAGACTTCAGGTTTTACGCTTTCAAAGCCATCGTTGTGGGAAATACTGTCGTCGAAAATACAAATCCAAGGACAAGTTCTACACGAAATGTCGTTTTGCATTTCCACGTCCAGTAACATCGAAAGGAAGAGTCAACAATTTTATGTCTTCTCTGAGACATACTGTGACAAGGAAATCACCCAAAAATACATATAACCTAAGAAGAAATGAGGAATCCAAATACATAAATGACTACAACCCAGTCATTTTGTCCATGTGGAATGCTAACATGGATATTCAATATGTGGCTGACAACTCTATTGCTGTGGCTCGATATGTGACGTCTTACATCACAAAATCTGAAAAGACGGAACTGAAGGAAATGTGGGAGGAAATTTCACATGAAAAGAGTCTAAGCAAGAAATTATACAGTTACAGTCTGAAGATGTTGTTGCATCGAGAAATTGGAGCATATGAATGTTCTGATCGGTTGTCATCAGCAAGTCTATATGCCAAATCTAGAACCATCATTGGGTGAGTGTAGGTCTTGCTGCAACACGAAACCGAGTTTTGAAATCTGTACAAGAAATTGAGTATTTGGCGGAGAAAGAACCAGACAGTACAGATATTTTGAAGACAAACATGTTGGATACATACTATCCAAATAGAAGTACTCACCTTGAGAATGCTTGTCTCTATGAAGTTCTGCAAACCTACATTATTAAAAAGAACGTCACAGAAGACATCAATAAAGGTGTATATGCTGTAATTGGATGTGAAGGCTGTCTAGGAAAACAAAGAAAAGGCCATTTGATTAATCATCGAAAATTGAGTTGTAATTCTCAAGACAAATGGGAATTTTATTACTTAGCTCTTTTACAACTCTTTAAATCTTGGCGTAGAGAAGAGGAACTACTTGGAGATTTTCTTACTTATGAAGATTCGTTCAATGCAACCAAGGATACCATAGAATGTCCTGTTTTTTCTGGAAATGTTGAATGAGGAAATACAGCAAGAAGCTACAATTGCAGCAAAGATTGCTAGGGACAGTTCTCAAGACAGTCAGAGTTCTGCTTCTTGAGTCTGCTTCTTCTACTAGGAGGACCAATTATACAAAATGAAGCTGCCACTGCCATGGATGAAGTTGAAAGAGCCATGAAACAAGCTCAGGAGGATGGAGTTGACTTAGAAGATTTGGAAAAAGAACTAAACGTTGAGCAGAGGCAAATATATGATCAAGTCACACAACAAATTGAGCATGGTTTATCTCATGAGAAAAAAGAGTGTTCATGTACATCCTTTGTACCTATCCGACTGTATGTGAGTGGAGAAGCAGGAACTGGGAAAAGTTTCCTGATTAAAGTGATTGCAACATATTTGAAGAAAACAGCGGAATCATCGCTCTCTTGTGTTGTTACTGCTCCAACTGGGTTGGCAGCACACAACATTAAAGGGATTACTTTACATCGCTTATTGATGCTGCCAGTGGAGCATGATAACAAATTACAATACCACAAGCTATCTGGAGAAGCTTGTTGTGAAGTTTCAAGAGTCTTAAAGAAAATGAAACTTCTTATCATTGATGAAGAAAGCATGGTATCAAATCTAATGCTTGCTTTTGTGCATTCAAGAATGCAAGAAACTCTTAAAACAGACTAAGATGTGTTATTTGGAGGCAAACACATCATTGTTTTTGGAGATCTACTGCAACTAACTCCAGTGAAAGGACAGCCAGTGTTTAAAACGCTTACGAATGAAGATACCAGGAAGTGCTTAGAAAGCATTGGAAATGTTAACATATGGCTAAATTTTAAATATGCAGAACTACTTCAAAATATGCGACGGGCAAACGATGAAGATTATAAAAATATTCCACAAGATGTAAGAATTGGAAAAGTAGGTGAGCATGGGAAAGCAGCTTTACATGCATGATTAATTTCAACTTTGTTTTCAAACGAAAACATTCTCCCAGAGAATATTCCTGAAAACAAATCTGTCATATGCTTGATGCCAACTCTGCAAGAATGTTCAATCTTCAACACCAAAATGTTAAAGTTGGAAAATCAAGAAATTGTGAAACTGGAAACTATTGATAAAATACAACATGAAAGAGCAACTATTATTTTGTCAGAGAAGTTGAAATCAAAATTAGATTCTTTAGAGAAGACAATATCTAAAACTGCTAGTATGGAAAAGACTCTGTATGCATCTTTAAATTGTCGTATAATTTTACCACGTAATTTAGATTTGGAAAGAGGTTTAGTAAGTGAAGCAATGGGTCATGTTGTGGATTTTGTGAATTACCGAAATAGAGATGGAATTGAAATTATAAAAATTAAATTTGATGGTATTGAAGAAGTACAACAAATCTGTTGTTGTTCTGCTCGTTTTTTGCTAGTGAAAGATTTATATGTACGCAGAAAACAGTTTCCTGTTTGTTTGGCATATGCAGTAACTATTCATAAATCTCAAGGTTTAAGTGTTGATAGTGCTTTGGTGAATATTGGAAATTCTGTGTTCAAGGAGGGCATGGCATATGTTGCTTTATCTCGAGTAAGAACTTTATCTGGATTGTTCTTGATTGATTTTGATGAGACAAAGCTTAATGCAGATCTAAATTGTGTAAAAGAATATAATAGGTTAAGAAGAGAGTATGCTCCAAATTTACCTCAAGATCCTCTGTCTGAAAAGCGTTTGGTAGGTCGAAAAAGAATAAATGAGAAAAATTGTGATAAAGTTGTATCAAAAAGAAAAAAAGTAGATGAAACAGTAATTGTAAGCAGAAACGAAATCGATTCAGTTAAAGATGTTGTTGGATTTCAGTTTGAAAATAGTTCTGGTGTCAACTGCTATGCTAATGTAGTGGTTAATGTTGTTTTTTTTCTCCAAACTGTAAAAGAACAGATTGCTGAAAATCGTGATCAAACACTTTGTTGTGAATTAAATTCTGTATTAGAGAAATGTAGCAGTGATAGAACAAAAATACAAAGTGTTTCTGAAATTCGAAAGGTTTTAGACATATGTTCTGGTCTAAATCAATTTACACAGAATATTCAGCAAGATTGTCAGGAATTTCTAATGTATATGCTTGTTGTTTTGCAAGGTGAAAGTGTAGATGTAGAAATTTTTTTTGGCCTTTCATATAAATGGCAACATGACTGTGACAATTGCTCCTTTTCAAGTAGTACTACAGTAGACACTGAAAGATTTATATATTTAACTTTACTAGACTGGAAATCAGTGTCTTTTAATAATGTAGTTAAGAGTAGCAAATCAAAGCATGGTATGTAGTCAATGTAAATCTGCAATGCTATCAACTTTATTTTTAAGAAGATATGGACAGTATGTTATTTTAATGTTCCAATGATGTAGACCTGATGGAACTAAATTGACAACATTAATTAAACGTTTTGTAGCTTCTCAATTATCAATTTCAGGAAGAACCGTTACAACTGCAGCAATTATTTGCCATGATGGTCCTTCAACAACATCAGGACATTATACATGCTATTTAAAATGTCAAAAAGGGTAGAAGCTCTGTAATGATAATACATTAAGTTTTAAACAACGTTTGCCTTCAGACCTACTAAATTCTTTCCTAGTATTCTTACAACCAACGTTTTATGGAAGGTAATCGGCCTATGAAGATTGCAGCAGTTAATATAACTTAATTTGCTCTTCCAAATTACTTTCTGAATGAGAGTGATGAAGATAATAAAAAAACATGTATTTTTCATAGAGATAGTATATTTTTATCATATAGTGTGTGCTGTGAGTATTATACAAATTATTTATAAAAAGTAAGGAAGAGGTGGAAGTAAAATTCTTGTTTCATAATGTAAAAGGTGTTGGAGCTTTTCTTTCAGAAAGTCGGGTAAATGAGACATTAAGAAAACAGTGGACTAATTTACATAGAAAAAGACTTTCCATATACTATTTGGCCTCGTGGAAAAGTGGATGGATCAAAAGTGAGTTTAGATATGGTTTTTAAAATTTTACTTTATTTAAGAAATTATTCAATGGTTTTTTTTAAACACAATCATTTTGATTGTGTTTTTTTGCCAGCTGTTATATGATGAGTACTATTGAAGTCACTGTTTTAAGTGAAATTCAATATATTCTGAGAACATCAAAAATAAACCATTTAACATGATGTTGAAATAATTCTGTAATATCAATTATTATTAAATATGTATTATTTTCCCATTCTCTTATTCTCACTCACCTATTTCCACCCTCTATCACTCCTCTTAACTCACCCTCACTGGCCTTTTTTCACTCTCCCTCACCTCTCTTCCCATATTCCACTTTCTTCACTTATTCTCATTAACCACTCCTTCACTGCCTTTTCCCTCTCTCCCATTCACTATTTTCAAGCTGTCAGACAGTCTACTTCACTCCCCTTCCCCTTGTTTTCTTTCTTTGTTTCCTCAATAATTCCCTTTCTCTCACTCACCTTATTATACTTCTCTCACTCCTTCTCTCACTTCCTCTGTCCTCTCACATCCTCACTCTCACTTCCTGTCTCTTAGTTTCAGTCTTTCTATCCTGTTATTCTCTCACTCCTCTTTCGTCATCCTTACTCCCTAAAACTCACCCACACTCCCTTACTTATCTTTCTTTAATCTCTTACTCAGCTTCTTTCTGCCAGAGTTTCCTTCACTACCTCTATGTTCTCACTCTTTGACTTCCTTTGTCTCAAGCTCATTTGCTTGTATTGTAAAATATATATTATAAATATTCTAATTTTTGTCTTTCACAGATATTAAATTTAATGGAAATATAATATTAAATTTACATTACTTATAAGGTAAGTTTGATGTACAATATTTATTTTCTCTATACTGTTTTCCATAACCTCACTACTCTTCTTTGATACTCCCACACCTCTGTTCCCTTATTGCGCTTGCCTCACTTATTCTGAATCCCCACATTTACTCTCTTATTTCACACTGTTCTCTTACGCTCACCTTCTTTCAGGCCTTCTCTTTTACTTTCTTTCCTCTCTCTTCTCGTACTTCTTTGTTTTATTTTTTTCCCTTCCTTTACTCTCCTTACTCCACTTCATTAACTCCTTCTCTTACTCCCTCTGTCCTCTTGGTGCAGGTATAATGTGACACCTGGGTTTACAAAGTGACACATCTACCTACATGCGTCACTTTGTAAATATGACTCAACAGGGTGGAATTTTTACACCACTGGTGCGTCACAACAAGTGACGCACCAGCGGCGTAAAAGTGACGCAAAGCCTCATAAATGAGGCCCTCAAACGCACCACAGGCCAAAACAGTGTAAAAAATTGTAGTAAAAAAATAATTACCAGCAATGCATACTTTAACATGGGGCAAGCCCATGACCTTACCTTATGTAATGTGAGAGATGTTAACATTGTGAGAGTCTACCTTATAAACACACAGCTATGTCAAAGATTGTGCACACAGCTTGTTAATATGCCTCTCTTTTTTGTATATTCTATCTCAATTTATGCCATTTTAAAAAAGCTTTAAACATCTCTCACAGCATTTTATATTCTTGTCTGGGTGCCAATTTTAATATTCTGCATCCTAAACATCACTGCTCTTTTCTTACCCTTCCACATCCCCGTTCCTTTACTACATTTTCTTCACTTATCCTCATTCCCTTTGTGGGGTCTCCCCTGGAAAGTACAGTATGGCAGATCTTGCACTCCACCTTTGGAGCATTACATTTCATTGTCTTCTGAAAGTACACCAAATGGCGGCAATAGTGTACATTAGAGAGCCACAGTGAGAGAAAGAGGGGCATGAGATATAGAAGAGATGTGAAATGCACATTGGAGAAAATATAGTGGGAGAAGGGAAGTAACTGTGAGTAAACTTACTATGTAACACAGAAATGTTGCACTCTATACTATAAGTTTCACTTTATACCACAATCATTTTGCTACTATCTTATAAATTACAAATAGAATAATAAAAAAATTCTCAAATAATTTATAATTTCCTCATATAAATTTATTCTTCAGAATTTTCATAATTTAGAAGAACTTCTAACATTAACTGATCAGGAATCTCCTCATTAGAAGTCTCCATACATGAGTCCTGAAACTCAATATAGTCCAAACATTGGATTAATTCAGCATCCAAAGTCTCAGCATTAAAATCCTCCATTCCATCTCCTGTCAAAAAAGACCTCAATACAACTCGCCTCAACAAAAGTCGCAGAAATTTCAAAATTAATATCAACGGTATCCTCTTTCAGATCCATATTCTTTTCAAATTTCTTGCTGTAAATTGCAGGAAAAAATCACTTTAATTTTTCGTTTTTAATAATAGATATCAAGAATTAAATTCCCCTTACAAATTAACAACTCACATTTTAGAAGCAGTTGAAGAGTTAGTACTGTGTAAATTTCACTCCAGAAATAGAACACCAAAAATTCCTCACAAATGTACCTCAAAGAGTACTATCACAAAATGGCTGTGTTTCCCTCTCATTTCTCATGTATATTTATGTAGAAAACCAATGAAACTTCATCACACACAAATTCAAATGCAAAGAAACATTTTAATTGGCTCTAAATTTCAAACCCTTATTGGCTCTTGGGTGTCTGTAAACATTCTAAATGGTCTGCATAGTCCGCAATCTTGTGACTCTGAAGAACAGAGACACAAGAGGTGAAAAATAAAGGGGAAAATATTTAAAAGGGGGCAGAGTAGACACCCCCTGACCTCCTAGGTTTTCTGAGTGAGGCCTAGAAGGACCCTGAAGGTCAAAAACCCTTTTTCTTTTCTACATTTTCGCGGGGTAAGCGCTGGGTGCGCTCCTAGGTGGGCGCTACGGTACGCGCACCCTGAGCGCACCACCGGGAAAAAAAATAATTTAAAAAAAACATCGTAGGTTACAAAGTCGATATACAAAGGAATTAGCTTTTAAAAAACCTTTGAACTTCACTGAAAAAACCATAGGTGTCACACTCGTTATAGTTAGGAATTAGCATTTAAAAAACCTTTAAAATTCACTGAAAAAACCATAGGTTTCACACTCATTATAGTTAGGAATTAGCATTTAAAAAACCTTTGAAATTTACTGAAAAAACCATAGGTTTCACACCAGTTATAGTTAGCTGAACATTTTACTCATACAAAACCATTGAAATTCCCACGTTATAGTTAGTTGGACTCACTATAACTCGCGCGCCCACAATCCACTGCTGATGATGTCACATATTACATCATTCATGACATGGTCAGTGACATCACCGATGACATCTCAAATGACATCACTGATGACATCATCCATGTGATAATACTATGCACCTCCTCACACTCTAATCTAACCTTTGATACACCCAGTGATAAATACAAACCACCATTCCTGAAATTATTGATACACCAATACCAGTAACTACATATGCACTCACTGATTTCTAGGTCTACACACACATCCACTCATTCACCCATACAATCACTCTTACATATGGTTACTCATCAATAGAACACTATCATATACAGTCATACACCTATACAGACACTTACACACTGACATTCATCCACAGAGTTGCTCAAACCCCTAGTCAGTTATGCAGAGAATCAAACACACTCCCATTTCCTCAACTACACAGGTATACACACTAAACATTACTTATTCAAATATATATTAACACATACTTACTCTCTTTTACAATCACTGATACAAGTACACATTGTTCCATACAGTCACTTATGCAATCACAGGCTCTCATGTATAGTCATTTATATATGGCAACTCTCACATGCACTGTGTTTTACATATGTACCTACTTGGACATGGAGCACTGAGATGCTATTCACTCACCAACACATCCATGCAGACAGTCAACCCCCCATATAGCTCTTTCCACATGCACTCTTGAACCCATATACCAAGTGAATCAACTGCTCACATATATATGCACAGAGTCACACACCTCCCAGCCACCCACACATACACTCAGTCTCCCATACAAATACTTGGGCAACCAATCAATAACCCATATAGCCACTCATATAGCTACTGATCAACACATGCAGCAGCTTACACAACAACAGACATACTGAAGCACATATTCAGACAGTTTAGTCACTAACCAATGCATTCAGTAAGACACATTTAATCACTCACTAATACAGTCAGTCAAGCACCTACTAAATCCTTCATCCAGACACTCATACATCCATTCATTCTTCAATATGTAAATTATTAACTTTAACTTAATTGTATTTTCGCTTTTCAGAAACACACACACACTGGATGATGTCATCAGTGATGTCATCAGTGATGTCATTTGAGATGTCATCAGGGATGTCATCAGTGATGTCACTGACCATGTCATGAATGATGTAATATGTGGCATCATCACCAGTGGATTGCGGGCGCACGAGTTATAGTGAGTCCAACTATAACGTGGGAATTTCAATGGTTTTGTATGAGTAAAATGTTCAGCTAACTATAACTGGTGTGAAACCTATGGTTTTTTCAGTGAATATATATATATATATATATGTTTCTCTCATCTTCATTGCTTGATTTCTGCTCTCGAGAAAGTGTCACTCATAGTTGTTGGATCTCACTCATATTTACACAGAAATTATGAAAATGTCACACATAAGCAATCTAAAACTGTGGCAGCTATGCACTGTGCCACTTTTCTCTTGAGTCCCAGACTGTTGGACCCGGCCTGCTGGTGCAGCCCTGTGCTGCTGTGGTCATCGACTCGTGGGGCCTGGCCGCAGCATGTAGAAGCAGGTACAAATTGAAGTAAGTTCATTTATAGACATCAGCAATAGCTAAAATAAATGTTCAGTATTTGGGAAATGTGTGTTTAGCTGCATAATCCATTAGGCAGAAAGAGGGGTGAAGAACAAAATGCCAGATTCAGTAATAACGAGTTTGGTTTTGCTTTATAAAGCATTGCGTTGACCGCTTTAAGATCAGAATGATGAGTACATTAGATATAGCCCCCAATCTGTGTTCGAAGCCAATTTAGCAAACTAAAAGCATGACTCTCTTGTAGGCACACGCACATGCGCACATCTTTGTGGAGTCTTTTCTGTTGCTCTTAAGCTGGAGCCAAATTTAAGTGTCACATGCGCAATGGTTTAATAAATAAAATAGAAAAAGGAGAGGCAAATTGTCAACAGGCATATACAGTCATTATGGAGAAGTGAAAAAAGCTTACGTAAATCCTCATATCAACTGAATTGCCTTTGATATGACGAGAAAACTACACTACAAAAGTGTACTCTAAAATTATACAGATATCCTCACAGCATCCGTTGTAACAAAGAGCACACACTTCTGGAATGATGGCAAACTATTTTTACCTGTTCCAAAGGACCATTTATTACAAAGTGCTTTTGTTGTGTGTGACCATCCCTGTAAAATGTGTTAAATGCACAACAAACGGTAAGTAAGAGCACACTTTTCTTTGTTGCAAAGGATGCTCAAAGGTTAGATGTGCATGTACATGTAAATATATATGTAAATAGTGCATACCCACAAGCCATTAAGGTATATTAGGGAACAATGATATATATTCTAACAAGATGACTATGTTTACAATTAAAATCCGAAACACAACTATGAGAAAAAACAAAGCAGGGCAAAAATGGCACTAAAACTGCAATAAAAGTTTTGCATATTGTGCCGCAAATATCTTGGAGCGTCTGAACTTATAGAACTGGTACACTATACGCTGGCAGGCCTTGCCGCGGCCCTGTATGGATGTCACACCTGGCCGCAGACCCAAGTATTCTGGCTACAATCAAATAGGTCGGCCCAGCTGACAGTCGTGACCACACCTTGATAGGACCGAAACAACACTTAGGGTCCATATGTATCATAGTACCGTTTTCTAAATAGCGATTTTTAAGGAATCGCTATTTAGAAATCGCAAAATGATATGCATGTAGAAATCAGCTTCTTTTTAGCGATTTCCTAAAATTCCTTAATTGCGATTAGCAAATTGCTAATCGCAATTAAGGAATAATTTCCCATTCATTTCTATGGGCCAGGAGGCCCATAGGAATGAAGGGGAAATGTGCGATTAGCAATTAGCTAATCGCAAATTGAGAATATTTTCAAGGGTGCAGGGGTGTCCAAAGGACACCCTGCTGCACTCCTGAAAATGACATGTGTGCGCATATGGAGCACATACATGCCCTAAGGGCATGTATGAGCGTCACATGGCACCTTTTGTTTTAAAAAAAATTGCTTTTTGAAAGGAATTTGCAACTTACCACCAACTTGAAGTTGGTGGTAATTTGCGATTCCTTAGGGACAATTAGCAATATTTTTTTGCATGATACATTGCATTTAAGGAATCGCAAATTGTGCGATTCCTTAAATGCAATCGCAAAATAAGGAATTGCAAATTGTACGATTCCTTATTTTGAACCACATTTGCTTAATACATACCATATTGAGAATTCGCATTCACAAATGCCGAAATTCTGCGAATTTCGGCCTTTGCAAATGCGAATTTCAATGATACATATGGCCCTTAACTCCCATCACCAGGAGCCCTACACAACGCTGCTGATCTTCCTCCTTCCATCTAGAAAGAGAGACGGCAGCAGCGTAACATGTATGGGCCAACACAGGCTGTTATTGTCTGGTAAAAGGCTAACTCACCGCAACACCTCCAACCTAACCAGACCCGCTCAAAACTGAACAGTGCCCTCCTGCTCCCACAGAAGCCTCGTTCCCTGGTCCATGGAGTACATCTTTGAAATATACAAAACACGAGATCGTTCACTGCAGTGTTAAAACGTGCACCTTCCGTGCAGCATAGCCCCCATCTTTTGTTGCCCAAGCAGCACCTGTCCTTTTTGTGCAAGTGAAACATGTGAGTTTGGAAGGAGTTGCATTGATAGAGAACTTTTAATGTAGGATTAACTACCATTGATGTGCAGAGAAAGGGCATTAAGTGTTGTGTGAAGAGCAGTAGACGGTGGTAAGGATCAGGCTTCTTGGAAAGTGGGGGACGGGGTGGTCGTTGTGTTCCCTGAGTACTGGTCTTCCATGAAGGCTCATCTTTCCCTTTTTGGATTTCCTGTGCATGGTTATATGCGCTGGCGATTTCTACCGCAGTTTCAAGGGTAAGATGGGCCTGTTGTCGAACCCATCTTTGGATGGGTGGGTGAAGAGAAGCCAAATACTGTTCTAGATAGATTTTGGACATAATACCGTCTTTATCAGTGGTGGCTGGTTTCAACCACCAGTCCGTCATGTCCTTCACCCTAAAATACAAAGCCACAGGTGTTTCTTGTGGCCCTTCCTTTATCTGTCGTAATTTTATCCGGTAGGATTCGTCATCCACTCCCAGTCTCTCAATGACACACTGCTTAATGTCAGAATAGGGAACTGTTCCTTGTACTGTTGCTGCTTGATAAGCGGCTTGTAGATCGCCCGATAGTAGCGGTCACAGATATTGTCCCCATTTATCTGCAGGCCAGGAAGCTGCCGTGGCTATTCGCTCAAAATTTGTAAAAAAGAAATCTGAATCCTCCCCACTGCTGCTTGATAAGCGGCTTGTAGATTGCCCGATAGTAGCGGTCACAGATATTGTCCCCATTTATCTGCAGGCCAGGAAGCTGCCGTGGCTATTCGCTCAAAATTTGTAAAAAAGAAATCTGGATCCTCCCCACTAACGTTTCCCCACTAACGTTCCCCACTACTTCCATGGTTCTGTAGAACCATGGAAGGTAGAGATGTGGGTCCTCTCTGGTGTCCCAGGACCTCATAAATCTTGTCCATGGCCGCTCCGTGTGTTTGGCTTTGTCCGGTTATGGCCTTTTGAACTTTGTCTCGGTCTTCTTCTACCACCAGTAGAAACCTCTCCATCACCTTACTCAGGTGTTCCTGATTCTCCGCCATTTTTGCAATAGCAGCCTCCATGACTTCGCCGGATCCCACTTCTGACACCACTTGTGGGAGCGCAGGGCAGATATACTGGCGTGGAGGCTGAATATATTGTCGAACAGATGTGGCTTTATTATCAGTAGTCACAGTTTTCAGTTTAAAAAGATTATCACAAGTCTCTTTTTCTGGATTGGTGTTCACACTGGTATGCAGACAAAATATCAATATTTAAATATTGATATACAATAATATCAAAGTTTAAATATCGAAGGGACATATATAGAAGGTAAGTAATATCGATAGATTTAATATCGATATTAGTAATATCGAAGTGTTAAATATCGATGTTAGTAATATCGATGTTAATAATTTTGATGTTACTAATATCAATTTTTATATTATTTTTGTGTATATTATTATGTATTTATAATGTTTTTAATTTATTTTTATGTCATTTTGTATTTTAGTACTGTAGCGAGTTGTGGGTTTATAGGGGAATAGGTGGGAAGTAATTTAATTATGTTAAATTAATTATTCATGAAAAGGGGGGCCTTCGGCCCCCCCGCCCGCATGGCGGTGCAGCGATCCCCTCTCCCCTTGCCTCCCGGTGGTGGGGGGGCGTGATCTCCCACCGTCCAATGATTACGCGAGAGGTGTGCGCCACACCACCGGTTGGCCGGCGCCTGATCCCTGACCCGGAAGGCGTGGTGCAGACTTCCGGGTCAGAGGGGCGGGCGGCGGGGGTGGCCCACCCTCTCCCCGCGTCCCCGTTAATAAAGGTGGGGGGAGCGCTCAGGTGGCCCTTCCTGTCACCTGACGCTCCCCCACACTGGTCGTGCCCCACGCTCGGGTCTCCTAATTTTCTGTTCTTATCTTTCAGGTTAAGGATTGCCGCTGGAGTGTGTGTGAGCGTGACATTAGAAGCAGACGGTTGGAGCGTGTATCGTACGTGCCGGAGAGTTCATCTGGGATACCGGTTTACAGTGGATGTGTGGAGTACGGGACGCAGAACACACAGGACTTCGACGGTAAGAGGAGAGCGGGGGGCTCGCATTTCATTGCTTCGTGTGGCCGCCGGGTGGGTCTCCGTTAGAGTTTGGCCACCCCTAACAATCGGAATAGCCGGTGTGTTGCGGTCGCAGTTGCGTGGTGCCCATAGCCCCCTGCGTATCCTCCGTCTGGTGAAGGTACAGGGTGCACGGGTTTGTGAATCCGAGCAGTAAGAGTGTCGAACAGTAGACAGCAAAATGCCGGGAGCTAGTGGGGCTAAGGGGACGAAAATGGAGATGATGTTGCAAGCCATGATGCGTAGAATGAATGCCATTGATAAGAGATTGGGGAAGGTTGATATCCTAGAGGTTCACGTGATGGAGAGGATTGATGATATTGCAGGCCCCCGCGGTAGGCCCAAACGGCACATTACTGCGCCTTTGCCAGATGGGGATTCCGACTCCTCACCTAAAAGGAGCAAGACCAAGAGATCGAGGCACAGCGCACCCACTCCTGCCCCTATGGCTGTTCCCACTACCCCCAAGCTGGTAGTCCCGGCTCCTGCCTTGCCATCAGGGGCCCCTCCTATCAGGCCGCTTCCGTTGCCTCCCGTGCCAGCACCCATAGGGCCCTCCCCACCGGTGGTGCCGGCAGCAGTGCCGGATTCTGAAGCTCCGATCCCGCCCGAGCTAACTGCGCAGATAGCGGCTATACTTCCTTGGCTGCAGAAGGGGGGTATGATGCCCTCAATGCTAGATCATACCGCTGAGGCGGCCAAAATGGTGGAAAAGATTAGGGCGGCAACAGTCGCGAGTGGGGCTGCGGGCTACTCTTCTCCTTCTTCTGCAGGTATGAATGCCGCCCAACCGAATGGAAGCGATGGTGGACCGGCTCCAGTGTCCGGTAATGGTAAGGAGGTGGCTTTGCCTCTCTTGGGGGACGGTTCGATCCCGTCTAGGAGCGAAGATTTAGCGCAACATGTTTCGCGGGCGGTGAAGGAAATGATTTGGGCGGGAAAGTATATTTATATTTTTTCTCTGTTATTGGACAATAGAGAAATGGAGAATGCCAAAATGCTTAAAGAATGGATGCACCCTAGTGAATGGAGAGTACAGTGTGCTAAGTTTAGGGTGGAGGAAACTCTGGTTAATTGGATCAGGGCCTTCGCCATCCTTACGGCTATCACTGTTGAACGCCCTCCTAATGTACTGGCAGCGATGGCTTGCTACCAGAGCAGGATTGTAGGGTGGAGCGAGCAGTACCCTGGGGAGGCATGGAAGGAATATGATGTAAATTTCAGGAAATCTAAGGAATTTGATTTGTCATTGACACGGGACAAGGTTGACTCGCTGTCGTGGCATAAGCAGTTCTCGGGGAACACGGCCCACGCCCAGCCCACTAGTGTAGCCAATGTGTTCCCCGCAAAACCCCAGCAGCCCTTTCGGGCAGCACAGGGGAATGAGTTCCCGGGAAAGAATAGGGGGGCGGCGGGGAAAGGAAGGGTGTGTGTTGGGACTTTAATAAGCGCTCCTGTACGAGGCCGGCCGGCACATGTAGATTCAGACATGCCTGCGCAATTTGCGGTCACACCCCCAATCCCGAAACAACATGCAGATCGAGAAATGGTATTCAAAGTCAGAGAGGGGGGAAGAAACCAGAATAGTGTAGAAAGCACGGTTGGCCCCTCTCCCATTGACGTCCTGGCAATGATCCCATGGTTGAACAGATACCAAGACCACGCAGCGGCTGTTCTACTACAGGAAGGTTTCTCCCAAGGTTTCCGGATCCCGGCAGGGGGATACACAGGCAGCGCTCATTGTAGGAATCAGTTATCGGTACAGCATAACCCTGCAGTAGTGATTGCTAAGATTGAAAAGGAGCTGTCCATAAGCAGGATAGCTGGGCCATTCCTGGAAGTACCAGTGCCCTACTTTGTGTGTTCACCATTGGGTGTAGTCCCCAAGAAAGAAAAGGGCGAGTTTAGACTGATTCACAACTTATCGGCACCAAGAGGGGCATCCTTGAATGATGCTTTAGATGAGGGTATTTGTAGTGTGAGGTACGCTTCGTTTGACCAAGCAGTATAGCTATTGCGGGGGTTGGGGTGGAGCACACTAATGGCTAAATCGGACATTGATTCTGCCTTTCGTCTTTTACCTGTGCATATTTTGGACCACCACCTCCTTGGTGTCGGCTTTGAAGGCAAATTTTACCTAGATAAATGCATGCCTATGGGTTGTTCAATTTCATGTGCATACTTTGAGACTTTTAGCACTTTTTTAGAGTGGGTCATGAGACAGTCCATGGCTACAAACAGGTCATGCATTATTTGGACGACTTCCTTTTCCTGGGAGCTCAGGAGTGTGCCTGGGCATGGCAGGAATTTTGCGTGCTCATGCGGGCTTTCGGGGTTCTGCTAGTGCCTGGGAAGACGGTTGGCCCATCCACCTGTTTGGAATTCCTGGGTATCGAAATTGACTCATTGGAAGGGTGCTTCAGGTTACCCAAAGACAAAGTGTTTAAGTTTAAGGCGGCCCTGCGCCAGTGCCTGCTCAAAGACAAGGTTACCTTACAGCAGCTACTGGAGACGGTGGGTCAACTGAACTTTGCATTGCGGGTCATCCCAATGGCACGCCCCTTCTCTCGGTCGATTGCCCAAGCCATGAAGGGATTGCGAGAGAACCATCACCACACTAGGTTGTCATCCGAGGTTCGCCAGGATATGCGGATATGGACGGCATTCCTGGAGGACTTTAATGGCAGGAAAGTGTGGCCCGCCCCCCCCACGACATCAGCAGAGTTGGGTTTTTGGACGGACGCTGCTGGTAGCGTGGGCTTTGGCGCCATTCTGGGGACCAAGTGGGTCGCCCAGAGATGGCCTGATGAGTGGGGGTCGTGGGGTTTAACCACCAACATCGGATTCCTGGAACTATTCCCGATATGGATAGCATTGATGGTTTGGCCGGAGCACCTTAGCAATCAGTCGGTGGTGTTCTCGTCGGATAACATGAGCGTGGTAGAATGCATTAACCAACAAGCGGCACGGTCTCCATTCATACTGCGCTTGGTAAAGGGGATTGTGCTACAATGTTTGAAATGGAATGTGATTTTCAGAGCCAAACATGTGCCAGGCGTTCTCAATAATGCAGCTGACGCCCTTTCTCGCTTTAAAATGCAGGTATTCAGGGAGCAGCTTCCAGCAGCAGACCCCTCGCCAGCACCTTTTCCGGTTGCTCTCTGGCGGATTGGTGCCCCAGACTACCGCACCTCGTGGCATCTAGCTTAGCCTCCAGGACCAAGACAGCATACGAAGGGGCGTTCTTGGCTCACTGGTTAGAGGCGGCAGACCCGAAAGCAGAGGACGGCCCGGGACCAGGGTTCGATTCCCGGCGCGGCAGGTTTCTGGACCAGGGTCAGCGGACTCGATAATTCTCTCGCCTCGGTGCCCACTCTGATCAGCGATCACACTCGGCAACTCTGGGCATTAGCTTGCCTCATCTTCACTAACGGCCCCACCAGACCGCCGGGGATGCCTGGTCTCACCCTGGAGATACCCATTAAGGGACCATCTCTCAGGGAAGCCAGGAAGGGTTTCGCAGCGGTCGAAGCGCCTTGGGACCCTACGGGTAAGTAGTGCGCTATATAAATGCCTATACATTTACATTTACATTACTGTACTTTCTTGGGGCACAAGTGGGAGGCTAGCTGGGCGCAGGAGGACATTTTTGCTGCATACTTGGAGTTGATGCACAGGGAAGGGCGCTCGGTGGCAGCTGCAAATAGGCACAGGGCGGCAGTTTCCTTCTTTGCACAAGGCAAGGGCATGAGGGAGCCTACGAACACGTTTGTAGTGCGCAAGGCGTTGAGGGGCTGGCGTCGCATTACAGGGACACTCGGCAGATGCGAGAAAGCCGATTGGGCTGGTAAGGCTCACAGCACTATTGTTGGCACTCCAGGGCGTCTGTAGCTCAACATGGGAGGTGCTGCTTTTCAAAGCTGCGTTCACTCTAGCGTTCTATGGAGCTCTAAGAATAGGCGAGCTGGTAGCAGCGTCCAAGATGGTACAAACTGGGTGGCCTTCAAGTAGCCTCTGTGGTGATCCAAGAAGATACAAGGTGGGTGACAATTCAAAGATCGAAAACCGACCAGGAGGGACGGGGGATACCACAGTGCTCCACCGGGCTTGGACCAACCCTTGTTGCCCAGTCTCGCATGTAGAGGCTTTTAGACAGCAGCGGGAGTGTACGCTAGGGGGGGCACTATTGTGCCACACGGATGGTACACCATTGACCAGATATCAGTTTAGGAGAGTCCTGGAGCTGGCGGTCGCAAAAGCAGGCCTGGATTCCATGGAATTCGGTACCCATTCTTTCAGAATTGGGGCAGCAACTGAGGCAGTTGTAAGGGGACTCCCAGCCAAAAATTTTAAAAGGATTGGGAGATGGTCGTCTGAATGTTACAAACGTTATGTACGTATTGACATGCTATAAAATGGCAAGATGACTCACGCTTGTCATTTTCTGGTTTTGCAGTTTCTCGAACCTGTCACGCGGGGGAGGAACTCGCCGAATGTCAGCAAGAAACGACAGCATCGCAACAAAAGCAATAAGAAGATCAACGGACATTGGTGACTTGGATTGTGGGCCACTCTTATGTGCGGCGCGCAAAAACGTGTTTCTTTCAGGTGAAAGGATGAGATGGGCTGAGGAAAAGGGGTTCTCTGTTTCCTTCTTTGGGAGGGGAGGCTTAGGCATTAGACAGTTCAAAGACTACTTTTGGGAACAATTATCTCAGCAACCCGCCCCCCCCGTCAGTGGTGATACTTCACCTGGGGGAGAATGATTTGGCCAAGCTAGGGAGGCGCATCCTGATAGAGGAAATCATCTCCACTGCGGGGTGGGTGTCCAGGACATGCACGGGTTGCACGGTAGTTTGGTCGCAACTTATTCCTCAGTGGCAGTGGCGAGGGGGGGACTCGGTCAAGGCGTTGAATCACTCGGTAAAGAGGATCAACACACAGTTGGACAAATTATTCCGAGCCCCCCGGTTGCAGACGATTCCCCACAGGTGTATTTGGGGGGAGAATTTCTACCTGCGGGATGGGGTACACTTGACTGAGGCCGGGTATGTCCTGTAGTCGAATAACATATTAGCATGGCTAGAGGGATTTGCGAGGTGAATATGACCTTTCTTAGGAGTAGGAAGGGGGGAGGCCAGATCGTCAGGTAACAATGCTGGCCTGTGGCGGTAAGGTCATGACCGGTGAGCAGCTATCTTAAGGTCTGAGGGGGTGGCATCATCCTTTGGAGGTGTCCGCCCAGGGGGAGGAGGGGTCACTGGCCCCTCCTAGAACTTCAGGAGCAGCTGGTGACGCGAGTTAGGGCCCTCCTTCAGTGGTTAAATGGAGTTCACGGGGTGGACTGAGTAATTAACGGGCTCGGCTGCATGGGTGGACCGAGTAATTAACGGGCTCTGCTGCATGGGTGGACCGAGTAATTAACGGGCTCGGCTGCACGGGTGGGCCGGGTAATTAACGGGCCCGGCTGCGCATGTGCAGCTGCGGTAAGGGCGCAGCTTGTAAGACCTGACACCGGATAGCGACCTTGCCATATGGCCATAAATGTTAGTATGCAAAAATTTCAGATGAGGATGTTAGATTCGGTCAAGAAACAAGCTGTATTAGAATCTTGTTAAGGTTAGCCGATCACACTTGTCGATATTATTGTATCTAATGTTCCTGAATATTTTTGCATAAAAATTGTATATTTTGTTTAACAATTTTATTATTTTGTATCTTAATAAATACGGCAGGGGGTTCTTGCGGTTCCCCGCCTTCCAAAGACAAATCATGTTCCGTGTCAATGTGTTCTGGATTGATGTGGGTACACAGAGAGAGGGGCGGTAGCCGTCACTGACCATGTGAAAAGGGGGCGCCTTCGGCTCCCCGCCCGCATGGCGGTGCGGCGATCCCCTCTCCCCTTGCCTCCCGGTGGTGAGGGGGCCTGATCTCCCGGTGTCCAATGATTACGCGGGAGGTGTGCGCCACACCACCGGTTGGCCGGCGCCCGATCCCTGACCCGGAAGGCGTGGTGCAGACTTCCGGGTCAGAGGGGCGGGCGGCGAGGGGCTGGGGTAGGGGGCGGCCCACCCTCTCCCTGCGTCCCCGGGAATAAAGGAGGTGGGGACCGCTCAGGTGGCCCTTCTTGTCGCCTGACCCTCCCCCTCACTGGTCGTGCCCCGCGCTCGGGCCTCCTAATTTTCCCCACCCACCATCCCTGGAACAAAGCTGTGCTGTACATTATGTATACCTGTTTTGTTATTAATTAATTTGTTTCCCTTTTAGGATGTATAATTGAAGCATAAATGTTGGTTACAATGTTGGTGTATATTGTTTATTGTGTATATCTCTCGTGTATTAAGTATTTGCTTCCCGTTTGGGAAGTAGTGTTCAAGTGTAAATAATGTTTGCAATTTTGTTTAGGCCTTTTTTCCCCTAGTAGCCTGATGATGGTATGTCATGACATGTTGATTTAGATAGTGTAGTTGTCCTTTAGTTCTTTTTCCACAGGTCGTCGTATTTATTGGGGTATTGGAGATGCGGTAAGGTCATGACCGATGAGCAGCTATTTTAGGGTCTGAGGGGGCGGCATCATCCTTTGGAGGTGTCCGCCCAGGGGGAGGAGGGGTCACTGGCCCCTCCTAGAACTTCAGGGGCAGCTGGTGACGCGAGTTAGGGCCCTCCTTCAGTGGTTAAATGGAGTTCATGGGGTGGACCGAGTAATTAACAGGCTCGGCTGCATGGGGGACCGAGTAATTAACGGGCTCGGCTGCATGGGTGGACCGAGTAATTAACGGGCTCAGCTGCACGGGTGGACCGGGTAATTAACGGGCCCGGCTGCGCATGTGCACCTGCGGTAAGGGCGCAGCTTGTAAGACCTGACACCGGTTAGCGACCTTGCCATATGGCCATAAATGTTAGTATGCAAACATTTTCGGATGAGCATGTTAGATTCGTTTAAGAAACAAGCTGTATTAGAATCTTGTTAAGGTTAGCCGATCTCACTTGTCGATATGATTGTATCTAATGTTCCGGAATATTTTTGCATAAAAATTGTACATTTTGTTTAACAATTTTATTATTTTGTATCTTAATAAATACGGCCGGGTGGTCTTGCGGTCCCCCGCCTTCCAAAGACAAATCATTTTCCGTGTCAATGTGTTCTGGGTTGATGTGGGTACACAGGGAGAGGGGCGGTAGCCGTCACTGACCATGTGAGTAGGAATTATAACTTCATTTAATTAATTGGTAATTATTTTTAATTAATTGGTAATTAATTTTAAGTAATTGATTAATTGATAATTATGTTCTGTAGCGGGTTGTGGGTGTATGGGGGAATAGGGTGGGAAGTAATTTAATTATGTTATTTAATTATTAATTATTTGGAATTATGAATTAATTTTAATTAATTGGTAATTCTTTTTAATTAATTGGTATTTAATTTTAATTAATTGATTAATTGATAATTATGTTCTGTAGCGGGTTGTGAGTTTATAGGGGAATAGGGTGGGTAGTAATTTAATTATTTTAAATTAATTATTAATTAGTAGGATTTAATAATGAATTTTATTTAATTGATAATTATTTTGAATAATTGGTAATTTATTTTAATCAATTGATTAATTGATAATTATGTTCTGTAGCGGGTTGTGGGTTTATAGGGGAATATGGTGTGAAGTAATTTAAATGTAATTAAGGAATTTTTTTGTATTAATTGTTTTGTTAATTATATAATTGTTCATTATTTATTAATTGCTAATGAAATATTATTAAATGGTATTTTTAATACGTTTTTTAATGTAAATATATTTTACTACTCATGTTTTTAATAATTATGTATTGGTATTTGTAAATGGTTCATATTTATTTAATAGTTAAGTTTTTTATTATTTAAAAAAATACATTTATTTATAAGTATGTTATTTTTCCCCTACGCTATCCAACACTTTCTCTACTGTTGTAATCTCTGGAGTTGGAATAGTAATTGTTTCCCCCTACGCTAGCCAACACATTCCCTACTGTTGCACTCTCTGGAGTTGGAATAGTAATTGTTACCCCTACGCTATCCAACCCATTCCCTACTGTTACACTCTCTGGAGTGGGAATAGTAATTGTCACCCCTACGCTATCCAACAATTTCCCTACTGTTGCACTCTCGGGAGTTGGAATAGTAATTATTACCCCTACGCTATCCAACACTTTCCCTACTGTTGCACTCTCTAGAGTGGGAATAATAATTGTTACCCCTTTGCTATCCAACGGTTTCCCTACTGTTGCACTCTCTGGTGTTGGAATAGTAATTTTTACGCCTACGCAATCCAACACTTTCCCTACTGTTGCACTCTGTGGAGTGGGAATAGTAATTGTTACCTCTACGCTATCCAACACTTTCCCTAGCACTCTCTGGAGTGGGAATAGTAATTGTTACCCTTACGCTATCCAACACTTTCCCTAGTGTTGCACTCTCTGGAGTTGGAATAGTAATTGTTACCCCTACACTATCCAACACTTTCCCTACTGTTGCACTGTCTGGTGTTGGAATAGTAATTTTTACCCATACGCTATCCAACACTTTCCCTACTGTTGCACTCTCTGGAGTTGGAATAGTAATTTTTGCTTTGTGAGGTTTGAGTGTGGCAGGCAGAAGCCATGTGAAGCTGATGAAGTCTCTTCACAATTCACATAAGACACATTTTTTATTGCTCTGTTTTCCATGGTGAGTTTGGCAAACAATTTTGTGTTTTTGGTATTTCTCTCTGCATTTCTTCAACATGCAGCAGATTTTAACCTTATTAAATGATTTTCCTCCACCTGTTGCACATTAACAGTTGCACCTTTTTTAGGGTTGAGCGTGATGGGCAGATTCCACATGAAACAGATGACATATCTTCAAAATGTATCCAACTTCATTTTTAAACATGCGTTTTTTCAACTTTTTGCATTAGATTTTCTCTTGCCTATTATACATTAAGAGTTGAGGATTTTTCTCTTGCCTGTTTTACATTGTGTTGTTGCTTTGTGTTTCTTGGCGTGTGAGGTCTGAGTGTGGCAGGCAGAGGGTAGCTGCTGAAGTGGCACTGTGGACCACAAGTAATATAGCTATAGCCATTTGTACCAAATACTGTCTTTTGCTATCCAACCAGTGCATGGTGACCTGTTTCTATTGCTTGCCTCAAGTTCTATAATACTGCTTCATCCACGATCCTGCCAGGAGACCGTAATATTTCCCTATAGACCAGGGCATCTACAGCTGTGTAAAAAAACAATACAATATATATTTGTTCTTTTTAAGCAGCATAATATTGCAGTGACAGCAATATAATTTCCTGTTAATCTTGTCTTAGACAGGGAAGGGCTGAACACATGATGGCTGCCCACTTCATACCAACGAACGAGGCAGCTGTATAATGGCTGCTGCACCCTTTGATATCCCCCCTGGCGCTGCATGAAGATATACCTTGAGACTGAGATTGAGGTGAGACCCTGATTAGGGCACCTGGTTAAACCTCTGTCTGCTGGCATCTCCGACAATAAGACTACTAACCAGCTATGCGGGACTGCACAAGCGGCTCTTGTGACCCGGGAGACGAGGTGCCACATGTTTTTGACACTTCTTCTGGCAATCTACCTGTGTGACAGCCTCACAATAAAGTCTCCTGAGAGTTGCGGGTGCCCCTTTCAAGTCCCAATGAAGGTAGGCTGTCTTGCAGCCAGAGACCTACCATCCTGCCTCCATTCTCCCATCACTAATAGCATTCTCCTTTAGGAATATGCTGCATTCTTTTGTGCCTGATTATTAGCTATCCTATTGTACCATGTTCACCCTCTCCCTCTTCCTCCTCCTCCCTCCTCCTTCTGCCTCCTCTTCCTCATCCCTCTCTCTCCTACCCACATCGCAGGACACACGCTCGACCCCAATTTGTACCTCCAGAGAACTAGTCCAATTCAACCACATCTCATAGCTCACCTGGGCCAACCACTACAGCATCCTCTTCACCATCTCGAGACTTACCAACACTGGCACCATGCTACCCAACTCCATGCACAGAAACTGGAAAAATATATCAGAACAGTAGAACAATACTCTCAACTCTCACCTTCCAGATGCAGGCTGCAAAGAACTTCTCCCAGTGGATCATAGAATGCTTCAACATAATTACCACTGCCAAGCCAGCCAAGATCCAGATGACTTGCCAGAAGAGGCAGCTGGTTAATCTATGAGCTGAAATCCACCAAATACAAATGCAAATCAGCCAAGATCCAGATGACTTGCCAGAAGAGCCAGCTGGTTAATCTATGAGCTGAAATCCACCAAATGCAACTGCCGGCATGTAGAAAGTAAGTGGTGCACCAGCAAAGAGACAGGGAAGCATACCACCTTCAAGACCGCTCTAAAGCAGTACGACCTCCTCCTGACATGAAAAAAAAGAACACTCTAGATTACCGCATAGAAGTCAGCACAAAACACAGCAAGGAGCTTTTTGCCATCGTGAATGAGTTCTCCAGCTCCGCAACCACCGAGAACGACACTACCCCCTTTCTAGAAATTTGTGACACCCTGACTAGCTTCTTCCATGACAGGATCTTTCAACCATGAAAACGTCAAAACCCTAACCCCCTGATGCCGACCTCATCAGCCTTCTCACACCCACAAACGGAAACTCCCAACACCTACTCACCAATTGGGACCCTCACAATTCAAGCCACATTCTCCATTATGAACTTTGTGTACTCCGGTTCACCCACAGACCACCTTCAACTTCGGGGCAAGACTATTGGCGACAAGCTCAAGAAAGTCCTGAACACCTTCATTAACTCAGCATTCTTCCCTGAAAACTGGGGACACGCTAAGTGCATACTCTAATAATTCATGTTTCCTGGTAACATTGTAAAAGTATGTACAACACTGTATGTATTATTGATTTCACAATGTTGCTCTAAATTATCGTAAGTCTGTGACCTGTAGGACTGGGTTTTTCTAAGACCCAGCGGTGCCAGGGATAACACCTAAAACCTTCGTGGGTAACCTGTTCCGGCGTATAAATGACAGAGACACGGGACACTTCCTTCGGCGTCAAAGATTCGAGGTTTATTACTGCAGGGAACACAGAAGTCACAAGAAGTACAACATGTGCAAGTTCGAGGAGTCTGCTTCAAATTGTATCTGTGGATCGCTCTTCTTATACAGTTTTTGGGCATAGGATAACATGATGCACAAAGGATTACAACCTGGTTCCCATCGTAAAGATCATAGGGGGTCGCTTTCATGTATTCAGGGCCCGGAACATAATTACAGTAGCATTTGGCAGTTCCCAACTGTAAAAGTACATCTTCCCGTCATTAGTACATTCCGTTCGACAGTAAACGAATCGAGGAAGAGACAGAAACAGGTGCAGAGGAAGACAAGGACAGTGAGCAGATCGAAGAGGGTGTAAAAGGGGTGGTATCAGGAAACACGAGTTGCAGGCATCAAAGGGGACGTGCCTAATGCATGCACAACTGAGACAATAGACCAGCACGGCAAGATAAGCCTCGAGCGGGGACATCTGCCTTACAGTGTCATCCCCCTTATCATAAAGACACCTTCAAAGGAACACATGTCTTCCGCAGGAGTTTGGGAACCCCAGGTCGCGAAGCGGACAGCGTCCGTTCGCTGGCTACTTGAGGGCAAGAAACAAAATGGATGTCGTATCTAAGATGGAACCCGTGGGTTCAGATGAAGAAACCCACGAAACAAACGAACGGTTTAGGCTAGCACAGCGAAAACACGTACACCCACTAAACTCATCATTTGCGGTTCATAGATACCAGACTCGACCATATTCGTGCGAGTCGAAAGCACCACTTACAATTGTCACGGAACCTCAGACGCTCCTTTTGCCCTCATGTAGGCAAGCACTAGTCGGAATCATAATCGATCTCGATATTCATCAGACCATCTAGATGCTGTTGCAACATAATTCTATCCATCAGAGTTCCTTTGGTAACAGGCGGCCGCCTTATACACGTCGTAGCACAGAGGCCACATAAGGCAGGACCACACTGCACACAAAGACAACACGTGAACAGGGATGCTACAACAACCCCAATGATCATCAGAATCTTCCAACCACAAGTCGACATTAGGCCCCAAAACCACCCGAGTAGCGTCCAATCCCCTACGTCCACGTGTATGGACTAGGAGATCTTATGCAACTTCTAGATGGCTTGATAGACAGTCGGAGCATTGTCTGGAATGAATATACAACAACTCGAATGGATCACTTTACATACTCCACCTCGATCTGCTAAGACAACGTCTAAAACCATACGATTTTGTAACGTCATAAGCCTGTCCGCCTGAAGCTCTGCTGTAATATTGCCAAGTGCACTGGCAGTGATATTAGCTGTCCATTCCACCACTCGAGTCAACTGTCTCAGGTTCCTACTATTGACCATAGGTCCCCAAAACGGCAAGAAACCCTTGAAAAAGTCTCCTGCCTCTTGACCGGCAGTGTCTTCTTTGCTAATCACGCCCCTCACAACTCTAGTCTTGTGGTAATCTGAGGCAACCGTAAAAGTCGGTGGCAGCAAGTTTGCAATATAACAAGGGGCAACTACGTATATGCACAGTCGTAACAGACAAAGTACGTACCCTTGGCAGTCAGGAGAACAGGGGAAGAGAGCATTGGTAAAACATACGTCTCAGAGCAAGCACTCTCCCCGAGGTGATCTCTCGGGCTTTGGCCACGACCTTTCAAACAGAAGTTACCAAGGTGGGGTACGATCCATATTGGAGATGAGCTTTTAAGCTGTCTTTCGCCCACGAGCGCACTATACTCAACCTCACTCAGATCCCTATAGGCTCGCACCTCTTCCTCTGGGATGAGCGACGGCTCATAGATATCCCTATCTAAGTCAGCAATCGCTATTGCCAAAGGCTTATGGTACGGACCGGGACGAAAGTGTGGAGAACGTGGCTCTCGATTGGGGTAAGAATCTAGTGCGCTTCGAAACATTGTTTGGAATGCTCGAGCTGAACCCTGGGAACTGTAAGGAAGGACCAAGTACGGAATTCCCTTATCTGTGGTATGCGGCATTAACCCACACACCCAACAACTGGTAGTGTTCACCACCAACTGATGCTGATGAAGGAGCTGAACGAAGGAATTGTTCATGAATTCCGCACGTCTAACCTGCTCGTGTTGCGGTAAGATGTGAAAAGAATGAGGAAAAACAGTGGAGGTAAGTTTAGGTTCAGAAGAGGGGGTAGGTGAAGCAGTAGGCAACAATGACTGTATCATGTAATACACCCCACCCACCAATAACGAAGAAACAGTTAGGAATAAGAGAAACACCTGAAACATGAAGCATTTTGTACGTGCAATTCTACGCAATTCGAATCTTTGGGCCTGAGCCTTTTCCAATTCCGACAGCTTCGAGAAAGCCATCCTCTAAAACCGTCCGCAACGTTCTTGACGCACTTCGTTCTGTGTAGCAGTAGTCAATCCCCAGGAGTTCCTAGGAATCGACGGTCTTCGACCTAGTGTCAAGACCTACTAACCAGAAGGAAGTACCCGCGCGGCCCTACGGTCCACCCGGATGTAAGGTATTTGTAATCAACAATATACAGATATACAAAATCTCCTAGCTGTGGAAGCAAAAAAACGCTTATATGGAAAAAGACTCAAATTTACAAAATCACAATTATGCAAGTGTGTTCAGACTGGATAGCGATAATGGGGTAACGTGGATGTCAGGGGAGAAAGCAAAGATATTTGTTTATTAGTCTCTGGTATTGGAGCGAAGAAAATATCGGCTTCTCCCAGGACGAGTCTGATCGTCAAACAGTTGATCCGATGATGAAACAGAGTTCTGTTGACCAGTCAATTGTTCAGATCTTGAGTTCTGTGATGACAAATGTTCAACAATATCGTTCTGCTGCACTGAGGTATCTCCGACAGGCTGAGCGTCGCTGAATGGAATAAAGTTCGGTACGGTCTCAACTTCAGACAAGGCGATGCCCTTCCTTACCCACGAGTCCGCTGGTAAAGGTATAGGTACCTTTTTGGTATGGGTGGCGTGCACCCAATGCTTACGCCCCTCCAGACGAACAGCAGTCCTCGTGGCAAGGAGCACCTGGTAGGGTCTGGTGAAACGAGGCTCAAGGTTGCGCTTTCGGCCAAAATTCCTCGCCACCACCCAGTCTCCGGGCTGGAGCTGGTGGCCTGGACCCTCCGTCTGCGTCGGCAGTGCTTCAAAAACCTGTTGGTGAATTAACCTCAGTTTAGCAGTCAGATCATGCAGATAATCGATCAACATTGGGTACTCAAGATCAGAGAACACACTAGGTCTAGGGACCCCCCAAACATTGGCAGGGCGGCCGAACACAATCTCATAGGGACTGAGCCCTACTCTGGAGTGTACAGTCGCCCTGGTTGACAGAAGGGCTACGGGCAAAGCGTCAGGCCACGAGAGACCAGTCGTAGCCTGAATCTTCGCTAGTTTCAATTTAAGGGTGCCATTATATCCTTCAACCAAACCTGCTGACTGGGGATGATTGGCACTGTGGAATTTCCGTGTAATTCCAAGGCCCTTACACACATTCTTCATCACACTCCCTACAAACTCACTTCCGTTATCAGACCATACAATCCGTGGCATTCCATACCAAGGAAAGTATTCCTTCAGTAGGATTTTTGCAGTGGACAGAGCAGTGTTGTCTTTAAGAGGGTAAGCTTCAATCCATCGGGAGAATGCGCAAACCACAACTAAAACGTACTTCAAGTTATTGCATCACTCCATATGGATGAAGTCTAGCTGAATCACCTCAAAGGGACATGAAGGGGGAGCAAAATGGCCAGGGGGTGTAGGGGTTCCCTTACCAGGATTGTACATCATACATATCATACAATTCTTAACCAATCTCTCAGCACACTTAGTAATACCATCATTCTTCCATACAGGGGACAACAACTTACAAATGCCTTTCGCACTAATATGTGCCAAGCCGTGTGCCATCGTCACAACAGCTAGCACATACGCATCCGGCAACATCCACCTCTTATTCTCCAACAAATCAATCCAACAGCCATTCGCATCCAACTTTCCCGTACTCTCTTTCCACTTCGTCTTTTCAGTCTCGGTGGCCTCATTCTGAATCGCTTTCACACTCTCGATAGTGTCTTTACACATACCCATTTCTGTAGGCCACCTTACCGAACTCGTCACATACATTCTAGTGTTAAGGTTCCTGGCAGTCTCCTTAGCAACTTCATCAGCGAACGCATTGCCACGACCAACATCATCCGTCACCTTACGGTGTGCACTACATTTAATAATCGCCACCTGCTCGGGCAATGTAAGTGCATCCAAAAGATCATTCACAAGCTGTCCATGCTGAATCTTCGTACCATGAGACGTCATAAAGCCTCTCTCTCTCCACAACCGTCCGAAGCTATGAGCAACACCAAACGCATACTGGCTGTCCGTAAACACATTCACCCGTTTCCCTTTCGACAACACGCACGCTCTAGTCAAGGCAATCAGTTCTGCCGCCTGTGCAGAATTCTGGTTTAATCTCGCAGTCTCCACAACCGTACTCAACGTCACCACAGCATACGCAGTCGTCACATCACCACTCGGCAACTTAAAACACGAACCATCCACATACAAGGTACCATTGGGGTCTTCCAATGGAGTATTTTTTAAGTCAACACGACCTTTTGTTTCCTCCTCAGTTCGTAAGTAGCAGTCATGAGGTGCTATCTCGTCTGATTCCATACTGATTGGCAACAAAGTCGCCGGGTTCAGGACATTACAGCGTTTTATTTGAATGTGACTTGCCAAAAGCGTCAGCTCATACCCAGAAAACCTTGCACTCGTCAGGTGTTGGGTTTTCGTACGATTTAAGAGAGTATCAACTGCATGCGGAACCATCACCGTAAGCATATTATCCATGACCAATCCTGCAGATTGTCGGATGGACACCGCAGCTGCCGCTGTTGCTCTCAAACAACTCGGCAATGCTCTAGCTACTGGGTCCAAGGTCGAGGAAAAGTATGCACATGGACGCTGCTTACCACCGAATTGGTGCGTCAAGACACTCAACGCACAACCTTCCCTCTCGTGAACGTATAGTGTAAACGGCTTACTGTAGTCAGGGGTACCTAACACAGGGGCCGAACACAACGTATCACGCAGTTCAGAAAAACTTTTCTGACATTCTTCCGTCCATGGTAAAGGAGTTGGAACATCCTTGCACGTAAGAGCCACCAATGGTTTCGCTAGCAATGAAAAATTTGGAATCCATTGCCTGCAGTATGACGTGATACCTAGAAAGGCACGCACATCTCTCTGAGTTGTTGGCACAGTCATTCGAGCGATCGCTGCAATTCTCTCTGGGGTCAACCTTCTTCCCTCCTTTGACAATAGGTGACCTAGATAGGTTACTTCTTGGCAACAATATTGCAGTTTAGAAGGTGACACCTTGTGATGTAAATCACAGAGATGCTGCAACAACGACACCGTAGCAATTTTGCAAATGTCCTGAGTGTCCGCAGCCACCGATAAGTCGTCGACATATTGGATCAAGGCCACACCGGCCGGCAACACAAACGCGTCAAGTTGGCTCTTCAAGGCTTGGCTGTAGATCGATGGACTCTCACAGTAGCCCTGAGGAGCACGTTTAAACCTAAAGCTGCGACCACCTAGAGAGAAACCGAAAAGGTCCCTACTCTCCTCAGCAATCGGAATGCTGAAGAAAGCATTCTTCAGATCGATCACTGAGAACCAAGATGCAGAGGCTGGAATCAGAGTCAGTAGAGCCGTTATGTCGGGCACCACAGGGAACTGAGAAATCACAATTTTATTCACCTCCCGTAAATCGATAACAAAACGATAAACAGGAGGCTTTGATGGATCAGTGCGCTTTAGAATGGACAGCACAGGGCTATTGCACACGTTTCCCCGAGTCTCCTCGATAACATCTTTTTCAATCAAATCGTAGATGATTGCTAACAGCGCTCGCTCACCATCAAGGGAGATACGATACTGGGGAATACGTGGCAAACGCACATTAGATTTCAGGTGAACAACATAAGGGGAGATGTCAAGCAGGCCCACGTCATTGGGACCTGTGGCCCACAAAGATGCAGGAAGAGAACTCAATTCCGGTGGAAGCTTGTCGATGGACAAATACATAGGAGAGATTACTCTCTCACCCAATGTAAGCTTTACTCCCGCAGGAGAACAATACAAAGTCGCATACAAACGTTTCAGCAAATCCAGGCCCAAGAGATTTTCACCACAACCAGTACTCAAAATCAAAGGAGTTTTCAGCTCTCGGGGCCCAATTGTAAGGGGCAAAGGGTGCGAAACCGGATTGCTAACAGAGGCGCCAGAGAATCCAACGGAAACATTTGTTAAGCCAGACAAAGGTGCGCCAGGGAGTTTTGAATGCATGATGGAACTTTTCGCTGCACCAGTGTCCAACAGAAAGGCTCAACGACGCCCGAGGTGGCAACCGCGACGTAAGGCCCTCTCTGATTAACCGGAACTGATACTACTCCCTCTCCTTGTCTATGGCTGTCCTAGTAATTACCGTCGTCAGTGCCCTGATCGACGTAATAATTGTCCACATTGTACTTTGCAGATCTGCCTTGCGACGATCCACGCTGATCAAAACAATTATTAGAATCGGAAGAATTATTAGAACGATCATTTGGAGCACGGCGGCCTCTACCACTTGGTGCCTGTTGAGGACCACTACGACCTCCTCTAGATGAATTACCACTATTTCGATCACGCAACACTGGACAATCGAATTTCAAATGACCCTCCCCCCTACAATAGGCACACTGATTGTACCCCAACGTAGATCTCTACGAAGAGGAGTCATTTCGTGATTGCGACCTATTCGACTCAGACTGCGATCGATTCCGCTGTTGCTAATCATTCTGATTCGAACGTGGAGGATACGCTTGTTGCAACAACACTTTAGTTTTGAGCTCTTTTGTCTTTTTGTCGGCACAATCATTTTCCTCTTTCTCCCTATTCTCATAATATTGGGCCGTAGCCAATATCTGAGCCGAAGTGGAAACAGCCCACGCACTCTCTGAATTCCTTAATTTGTTGCTTAAATCCGGCAACAAATTCAACACGAACTTGTCCACGAACAATCTCTGACCTCCCTCAGTACCCATATCTTGACCACTATGATCAATGAATGCCTCCTCAAATCTCGTAAAGAAGTCAGAGACACTCTCATCCTTCTTTTGTTTGCAAGCGGACAACTTGTCCCAATTCACCTTCATAGCTGGCATAATCGTTTTCATAAGAGTGATTATTCTCTGAGGGAGATTAGCAATCAACTGTTCGGGCTTAGCCCCACCAACTTGCAAGGCATCCTCAGCAAGAAGTGCAGGCCAGTCACCGCCTAATTCTGCCGCATGGTCTTCCTGACGAATCTTTGCCCATACCTGTTGCGGTACGACATTCCCAAATAGCATATCAATGTCGGCCAGATTCATCACCGTCGCATCCACTAGCTGAGACAACTCTTTATAGTACCCATCAGGATTCTTTCGAGGGTCAGGTAAAGATTGCTTCACCTGCAGAACTTCTGATCGCTTCCATGGAAGGTGTATCCATACTCTCTGGAAGAATGGCAAGATTGCAGGATTAGCAGTAGGGTCACCTGGCATGTACACCGGTGGGACTTCGCGCATGGGATACTGACCAGGCGCTGCTAGCGGTCCCTCAATGTCTTCTAAAAACAATGCCCGAGGCATTATAGAAGGACGAAAAGATAGCAACTGCTCGACAGCACGTCGAACATTGCTACCCACCAATATTCCGCTCGCAAACTGAAGCTGAAGATTAGTTAGAGCAGCCAATACATCATCGGTCGCATCAGCTGATATTTGATCACGTAAAAGCTTGCACATTTCCTCAAACACGAACCTCTGTGTCGGTTCGTTGAATTGAGAGACCGTATCAAGCACCACACGTGGAGGATTCCTAAGGGGGTATCTAATCCAACTTGTCGCCATATTATATAGCGAGTCACGTTCCCTACTACCAGGAAGCCGACTTCGTCTTTGGGGAGCATCAGAACCAACGGACCCAAGAATCGGTCCAAGAGAAGTGAAGAAGTTAGCAGCAACGGAAGGGACACGGCGTCGAGCAGACGGGGTAGAAGAGTAAAGCAACGGGGTAACAAGAGAAGTGTCAGGAACAGAAGGGACAGCAGGAGTAACCAAAACAGTAGAAGCAGCGGGAACAGGAGTATGAGGAAGTACAAGCGGGGGAGCGGTAGGGACGGGAACAGGTAAGGGAGCAGGAACAGGTTGAGGAACGGGAACAGGTTGGGGAACAGGAACAGGAGCAGGTGGAGGAACAGGAACAGGGGGAACCACAGGAACTGCGGTACCCTGTGCATACGGAGGTGGTGATTTCAAGAGATAGGACAACAAAGGGTCCTCTACTACTTCCTCCTTCTTATCCGCACCCGTCGGTAAAGCGGGGTAACACTTATCGACAGTCATGCGCTGCAATCTATCAAAAACTTCCTTTTCCTTTTCCTCCTTATCTCGCTGAAACTGCTCTGCGTTTCTTACCGTTGTAACAATCCCTTCGCTCTTATTACGTTTAATCTGCTTGATTTCTTTCTGCTTGGCTTCTTTACGCCACAACCGAAAGGAATCAAACATGGCTGGCCTTGCTTTTCTTTGGAACAATTTAGCTTCAAGATTATCTAAAATCGGGGCCTCAAAACTACCATGAGGTGGCCAACTAAGGACACCGTCTTTTTTAGTGTACCGAACCCAACACTCATTGAATGCAATTGGACCCAAACCATGTCGACTGTATAACTCGTAAGTTGGAGTTCCAACCGGAGGTATCGGACACGAGTCCTCCAGTCGGAATTCCGTACCACAACTCCGAAAGCAACTGAACAAAGTACTACGGCTAGGCATCATGCACACTAACCGAGTTTCACAAACGTCAAGGGTTATAGGATTACAATGTCCCTGCAAAGAGCAAAAACCCTCGGTTTTTGGCAACTGCAGACGTCAAATATCACAACAAAGAACAAAATACCAAGAACCACAAATGCAATGGAACCATGCAACAACTAAGTACCCACAACAAAGGACTCTGGGAGCGACCCACAAATACTTAACTCAAAGATCAGTGGCGTCACCAGGAAGGCCCGTCAATCTTCTCGCTGTACCAAGGTCTACGCCAGGCGCCAAAACAGGTCTACAGTCAGGGCAGCAGTCCGTCGCAGCCGTCAGGAGGCGGGAATCTTCGCGGGAAAAGTCGTCGGGCCACTTGTTTCGACAACAGGATCGATGAAGCGGGGTGCACCTTCCCTCGGAGATTTCACACGAAGTTCCTCTCGATCTTCGGGCTTTGGACCGGTACCGCTGATCCAGCCCCACGTGGGCGCCAACTGAAGGACTGGGTTTTTCTAAGACCCAGCGGTGCCAGGGATAACACCTAAAACCTTCGTGGGTAACCTGTTCCTGCGTACAAATGACAGAGACACGGGACACTTCCTTCGGCGTCAAAGATTCGAGGTTTATTACTGCAGGGAACACAGAAGTCACAAGAAGTACAACATGTGCAAGTTCGAGGAGTCTGCTTCAAATTGTATCTGTGGATCGCTCTTCTTATACAGTTTTTGGGCATAGGATAACATGATGCACAAAGGATTACAACCTGGTTCCCATCGTAAAGATCATAGGGGGTCGCTTTCATGTATTCAGGGCCCGGAACATAATTACAGTAGCATTTGGCAGTCCCCAACTGTAAAAGTACATCTTCCCGTCATTAGTACATTCCGTTCGACAGTAAACGAATCGAGGAAGAGACAGAAACAGGTGCAGAGGAAGACGAGGACAGTGAACAGATCGAAGAGGGTGTAAAAGGGGTGGTATCAGGAAACACGCGTTGCAGGCATCAAAGGGGACGTGCCTAATGAATGCACAACTGAGACAATAGACCGGCACGGCAAGATGAGCCTCGAGCGGGGACATCTGCCTTACAGTGTCATCCCCCTTATCATAAAGACACCTTCAAAGGAACATGTGTCTTCCGCAGGAGTTTGGGAATCCCAGGGTCGCGAAGCGGACAGCGTCCGTTCGCTGGCTACTTGAGAGCAGGAAACAAAATGGATGTCGTATCTAAGATGGAACCCGTGGGTTCAGATAAAGAAACCCACGAAACAAACAAACGGTTTAGGCTAGCACAGCAAAAACGCGTACACCCACTAAACTCATCATTTGCGGTTCATAGATACCAGGCTCAACCATATTCGTGCGAGTCGAAAACACCACTTACAATTGTCACGGAACCTCAGACCTTGCTTTGGTTCTTCATAAAAAGATATTAACCCCTTCGACACTCATGACGAGCTGGGCTCGTCATGGTGTAGCCCGCTCGCACACTGATGACGAGCCCAGCTCGTCACGCAAAGTGCGATTTTGAAAAACCCAGCGCGCTAGCGGAATTCCGCTAGCGCGCATGCGGT